>NW_019268520.1:6739938-6747503 GCF_002738365.1 Cucurbita moschata
AAAAAAAAAAAAAAAAAAAAAAAAAAAAAAAAAAAAAAAAAAAAAAAAAAACCCTCAAATCTCCAAACAAGCAGAAACATGTACCTCTTGTATGGGAGATTTTGCAATGAGCGATGAAGCTTCAACTCTAAAAACAGAGCGCGTTTCAGCGTAATTGTTATCAGAAAGATATTTATCAACAATGAAGGCGACCTGAATAGGGGTTACGTTACCAATCCCCTTGCCGGCGGCCTCAGCTTTTCTAGCCTTGGTCTGCTTCCCCATTCTCATCAAATGAAGAAGAATAAGAAACAGAAGAAACAGAAGAAAGAAGGTGGAGGTTTCAGATGCAGATTCGAGAAGCGGAGAAAGAAAGGGAGGAGCCGCGATTGGAATCGGAGGGGGAAATGAACTGGAAGATTTACTACATAAGATCGAAAGCGGCGGGAAGAAGAGAGGATTTTTAAGGGAAAATGGAAAACGCGGGAACTTTTAAAATTTTTGCGGGTAATGTGTATGGGCGGTTTTTGGACCCGCCTTCAACTCCATTCCCGCCACCGCTGTTTCATTCCATCCGCCGCCGCCGCCGCCGCCGCCGTCAAATTTTAATACAACATTTTAAAACATATTGTATTTAACAAAATATAAGGAGTGTATGAGACGAAATCTTATATATGGTAATTATATTAATTTAGTAATATCAATCGTGTTACTTAATTATAGGCCAATATAAATATTGTTAGATAAGAAAAATATGAATTGAAAATATAAAATTAGATATGAAGATATAATATTAAATGAGGCTAAAACATGATGGGACACTCTTTTTTGAGGCCCAGCAGCGGCCCATCTCAGCACTAGAATTAGAATAATCCAATGGCGGGAACTCAAAGACGCTGAGAAATTCATCACAGGCTCTCGTAGCCGCCAAGAAAAAGCCACCAATATCGGCATTCCATTGCCCAATTGAATTGTTCATGGCGCCGGACGGAGTACCAGGTAGCGGCTCCTTCGTCAGTGTTGCCATTTTTCCTCATCTGGAAGCTCATCTTCTATGCGGAGAGCCAAGACAGAGGCAGAGATAAGCGAATAGAGGCCGAACCAGTCTCTGAACCGATCGATGAGGGAGGGAGATGAGAGATGTTTCAAGGAACGATCGTTTTATCGGCTCAGAAGCTCGAAGACTGTCTGAGGTCAGAAAGTTATTGTGAAATTATATGATTGAGTCCTGTGAAATCGTATATGCCTTCTTCCACGGATGGCTATTTATTTCGGATTCACTAGAAGCACATTTTTTAGTTTTGGCCACTCACTTAATCGATGTCTGGAATGTACTTATAGCTTGATTCACTTTCAGTATGAGGCAAATACACGCTACGTTTTGCTTGTAACTGAAGATTAGGAACCGTATGAATTCGATTGGGCATAAAGTGCAGAAGAAATTTTGCATAAAGTAGAGGGATAAATAATTGAAAAGAAAGAAGGTTTATTAGAAAATTAGAAAGATAGACACTTTTGAAAGAGAAGGCTCTCACACACTCTCTAATCCTCTATTACTTGTTTTTTAAGCGACGCTGTATATTAGGTATACCGTGGGAAATTATGTTATCAGACGTTTAAGGTTTTTGCTTCCTACACAAATTAGTTTGTCACGATGAACAATAGGTTGATGCTTTATCATAAGATCAAATGAAGATATTGTCCGGGAGTTCTGGCATGCAGGCTGGCGTAAGCTGTAAAATTTCAGGTGAAGGTCAGAAAATAACGCATGGGCTATTTGACTATACTCCTAGATACTGTTTCAGATCAAGGGAGTGTGTTTATAAGTAAGGAATACTAAATCTGGGTCTGAGGCCTTTTAGGGAAACAAAAAAACAAAGTCATAAGATTTATGTTTAAAGTGGACAATATCATACTATTGTGGAGATTTGTGATTCCTAACATGATATTAGAGTCATGCCCTTAACTTAGTCATGTCGATAGAATCCTCAAATGTCGAACAAATAAGTTGGGACCCTAGAAGGTGTAATCAAAAGTGACTCAAGTGTCGAACAAAGGGAGTACTATGTTTCAGGACTCTAGAGAAAGGAGTCGAGCCTCAATTAAGGGGAGATTGTTCGAGGGCTCCATAGACCTCAGGGGAATCTCTATAATGTACTTTGTTCAAGGGGAGGATTGTTGAGGATTGTTAGAAGGGAGTCCCACGTTGGCTAATTAAGGGAATGATCATGAGTTTATAAGAATGGAATACTATCTCCATTGGTATGAGATCTTTTGGGAAAATCAAAAGAAAAGCGATAAGAGTTTATGCTCAAAGTGGACAATATCATACCATTATGGAGATTCGTGATTCCTAACCGTTACTTTCATGTTATACTCAGGCATAGAGAGAAGAATAAGGTTATGGGTTTTGAATTCAAGAGGCGTATGATCGCTATTGATTTTATATGCACGAATGACCTTATAAATTGAATAGAGAAAAGAACATTTAAAATGGACTAAACTTACTTTCACTTGTACGGACCATCCATTAAATTTTGATGTGCTGAAGGACTGGTTTTGGGGAGCCAGTTCTAATGAGCTGAATAGCTGCTTTCTTGACCCATGTCTTGAAAAGTTTTATTTTAACTGCCTGTTGTCACTAGTATTGTCACATTTATCATACAAATCACTTCGTGTTGTTCCCAAAGTAGTGTTGTAGTTACCTATCGAGGACTATTAAGAGGAGTAGTCTCACATTGGCTGGCTAATTAAGAGAAAGATCATGGGTTGATAAGTAAAGAACACTCTCTATTGGTATGAGGCCTTTTAGGGAAACCACGAGTAAAGTCATGAGAGCTTATACTCAAAGTGGACAATATCATACCATTGTGGAGAGTCGTAGTTCTAAACATGGTATCAAAACCATGCTCTTAACTTAGACATGTCAAAAGAATCCTCAAGTGTCGAAAAAAATAAGTTGTGAATCTCAAAGGTGTAGTCAATAGTGACTCAAGTGTCGAACAGAGGGTGTACTTTGTTTGAGGCTTCCAGAGATGGAGTGTCGAACCTTGATTAAGGGGAGGTCGTTCAAAAGTTTTAAAGAAGAAAGGTCTCAAGGGAGGTTTTATGGTGTATTTTGTTCGAGGGAAGAATTGTTAAGGATTATTAAGAAGAGTATTCTCACCCTGGCTAACTAATTAAGAAGAAGATCATAAATTTATAAATTAGAACATTATCTCTTGACATGAGGTTTTTTGGGGAACCAAAAATAAAACGATGAGAACTTATGCTCAAAGTGAACATATCATTTGATCGTGGAGAGAGTTGTAAGTTTCTAACATTACCTTCTTCCTTGGAGTTGTCAGTGTGATAAAGTATTGCTTGTGCCTAAAGTATGAATGTCCTGTTTGCAGGTTGCAGGTGTAGAAATAAAAGGTTAAACCTTGTTGATGCTGGAAGAATTTTCTGGAGCTTTAAGCATGGATATCTCCCTCTCTAACCCCATCTCCACACTGCTATTAATCTAAATCACGGTGTACTACCTTTATTTTCCTTTGTTATCTTCTTGAGCCTGAAATTTGTGTTCCTTGCATCCCTTTCTTTTTAATATCACAAAAACCTTAACAAACCCAAGCCAGTTGCATGAGCCTGCCACTGTGTATAAGGTTTTCATGGACCTACATAAAAAAGAAAAAGTATACGATCATCTATCCAGGTCTCGAAAGACTAAAATGTAACCAATTTGAACTAGATTATATGTATACTTCGCTTGTGACCTTAGAATCTGAGTGCGAAGAATATGGCATTACTCTGATTCCACCAATTGATTTCATATGTGAAGAGGCTCCAAAGTCCTATGAAATCAAGACCAGCCGGGCTTATTTGTATGGTATATCGAAAGAATTCGCAAATGGATATATATCTCCAAATCCGTCGACCACAAAAATGCAGTAAATGGATGGGGAAAGGTTAGTAGTCTCTTCAGTCAATTTTTGTTCACATGTAAATGTATTCATCTTATTTTCTAGATTTGTGACATTAAAAAGGGTGGTTTCTGTTAGCCAAAGAACTTTATTTCAATACCTATATATTTTCCCTGGGTGTTTGAGTGTTGCTGGCCGTGCTTTACCCTCTCGAATAAGGTCCCGTGAGTGGGGACTTCAGTTCTTAGTTGCAAAATGAAATAACAAATTATGGTTATAGAATGAGTTACTGTAAATTTAATTTTCAACTGGTACAAGTCATTAGTTGATGATTGTGTGAGCAGGTGAAAGAATAGCTGTTCCATCCTGCACCATTTGGGTCAAACCCCAGAAGTCTATTCTGCATTTAATGAGAAAAGAAATGGGACTACGGTTGGTGCAATCAAGGCGACTCGAACTCTTTGAGGTTAAACTTCTCAATCTCATTTCTAGTACTATACTAAAGATTTCTACTGTATTCATCAATCTCATTTCTCGTACTATACTAAAGATTTCTACTGTATTCATCAATCTCATTTCTAGTACTATACTAAAGATTTCTACTGTATTCACCATCTCATTTCTAGCACCATACTAAAGATTTCTACTGTAATCATCAATCTCATTTCTAGTAATATACCAGTATGGATTATTGCTACATTAATATGATGAAATTTTGTTATCATATATACCTGAAGCCTAAGACTTTTCATGCCCAGATGCCGACAACAACCTGTTTTACATCCCAGTATGTTACGAGTAAGGTGTGAAACCGACCATTTGAGAGGTGGGTGACAAATTGGACCATTGATGCAAAAAAATTTGATGAGAAGTAATGAAGCCCTGCAAGAAAATCCTCTTTGTGATATCTGTTCACAATCAGCAATTACTGATAGAAATTGAATTTCACGTTATGTATTTAATATTTACTATCTCTGTCAATATAACTCCTCAACTGATCCTATTGCATTATTTTTGCAGAAAATTGCAGAAAAGAAACTGAGAATTTTCAGAACTTGTGAGTGATGATAATCTCTGCTTTGCTTTATAACTTCAAAGGTACGAGATATTTGATTCAATCTAAGTCTAGTATTCTCATTAACTCGTAGTTTAAAGTGAAAGGTGTTTAGGATTGTTGGAAATGAGTGTCATGTTGGCTAATTCAATAGGAAGCCTTTTGGAGAAATAAAAAACTAAAGTCGCTAAAAAGTAGGCAATATCATGCTATGGTAGAGTATCGTGTTTCTGCATAGAGGGAAGAAATTCATCATCACACGCTTGGTATCCATGTGCAGTCTTTAGACTCACTGGCAATTTAAAAATAGTTTTCGAAGTACGAACTAAAACCACAACAAATAGATTTTCAGAGTCCTTTCAGAATCAATCAACTTGGGGAAAAAAACAGAACATAGGCATTCATTTACAAATGCTAAGCGATAGGAATTATCAAACAAAATAGCCTGTGATAGGAACTTCATTATGATAATATTTTCAACAGAGAAACTTGCAGAATAACAAATTATACGAGCATATGTAACTGATATTCTTCATGTCTTATCAAGATAACAGCAACTAAGAACCAAAAACGAAAAGCAAATCTTAATTGACGACAATATTATGGCCTAAAAATTCTACAGCAACATGAATTGATTTAGGCCTTTCATAAATCCACCGCACTGAGTTGCCAGAGACAGGCAAATGAAAAATCCTCAACATGTTCACGTACTTCATTCATCTTGTTCCGCACCGTCTTCATCTTCGTAGTAATCTTCATCCTCAGCCGAAGCATCTTGATATTGCTGATACTCAGAAACCAGATCATTCATATTGCTTTCAGCCTCAGTAAACTCCATCTCATCCATACCCTCCCCTGTGTACCAATGCAAGAAAGCCTTCCTCCTAAACATGGCCGTAAACTGCTCACTCACACGGCGGAACATCTCTTGGATTGATGTTGAATTTCCAATGAAAGTAGAGGCCATTTTCAAACCAGTTGGAGGAATGTCACAAACTGTAGATTTCACATTGTTGGGGATCCATTCAACAAAGTATGAAGAGTTCTTGTTCTGGACATTGATCATCTGTTCATCAACTTCCTTAGTGCTCATCTTGCCTCTGAACATAGCAGATGCAGTAAGATAGCGACCATGTCGGGGATCAGCAGCACACATCATGTTCTTAGCATCCCACATTTGCTGAGTGAGCTCAGGTACTGTAAGAGCCCTGTATTGCTGGGATCCACGGGAAGTGAGGGGAGCAAAACCCACCATGAAAAAGTGGAGACGAGGAAATGGGATAAGATTGACGGCAAGTTTCCTGAGATCTGAGTTAAGCTGTCCCGGAAATCGCAAACAACAGGTCACACCGGACATCGTTGCAGAAATCAGATGGTTAAGATCTCCAACTGACCAAGAACAAGAACTATTAGAGGAGGATGTAAAATTAAGAAGAGAAATTAAAGATCCAAGATCTGTGTGCAGAAACATACAGCTAGGGGTGGAGAGCTTCAGGGTACGGAAGCAAATATCGTAGAGAGCCTCGTTATCGAGTACCATACACTCGTCGGCGTTTTCAACAAGTTGATGAACAGAGAGGGTTGCGTTGTAAGGCTCAACAACAGTATCAGAAACTTTAGGAGATGGGAAAACGGAGAACGTAAGCATCATTCTGTCGGGGTATTCCTCTCTGATCTTGGAAATCAGAAGAGTTCCCATTCCAGATCCAGTCCCTCCTCCCAACGAATGGCAGACCTGGAACCCTACAAAGTTTGATCCAAACCATCTTGAGCAACAAAACGCAAGAAAGAACCCGAAAAGGGAAATCACAAAAGAGTCGGTTGGGTAAAAGTACCTTGCAGGCAGTCACAATTCTCAGCCTCTTTACGAACAACATCAAGAACGGAATCAATAAGCTCCGCACCTTCGGTGTAATGTCCTTTAGCCCAGTTGTTTCCCGCACCAGACTGACCGAATACGAAGTTATCAGGTCTGAAAACCTGACCGTAAGGTCCAGATCTGATACTGTCCATAACACCAGGCTCAAGATCCATAAGCACGGCACGAGGAACGAATCTCCCGCAACTGGCCTCGTTGTAGTATACATTAATTCGATCAAGTTGAAGATCGGAATCACCAGTGTACTTACCGATGGAGTCGATGCCGTGCTCAGCACAAACCACTTCCCAGAACTTGGCACCGATCTGGTTGCCACATTGGCCTCCTTGGATGTGAAGAATCTCACGCATTTTTACAAGAAATGGAAACTAAAAGTTGATTGAAAACCAGAGAAAAGGGCGAAGAAACCCTAGAGAGAGAGAGATAGAGAGAGTGATGGAGGGAGAGAGAAGGTAAGAGATGTGGAGTTAAAGGGAAATGTGGGGACGGAGGGTTCTTTATAGAAATAAAAGGAAATAACGGTTAAAATATTATTTAGGGAATTTGAAATAAATGAGCGGGAAACAAGTTAGGGTTTGCAAAAATGAGTGTAGAAACAGCCACATGCTCCAACGGCGTTTGGTAAATGTAACGCTCCCCCGTTAGTTTCCCTTCAAATTTTGAAAACAAATATATCTGGAAACAGCTGGAAGCCACCAATACTAATGTGATCTCTTTATTTTTGTTTTGTTTTTTTTTTTTTTTTTTT
>NW_019268520.1:6748107-6787013 GCF_002738365.1 Cucurbita moschata
TTTTTTTTTTTTTTTTTTTTTTTGTAAGATTATAATATAAATTTGGAAATTTGGTACACAAAAATTGGTAATACTTTAAAGCCGCGCCCCGCTGCCCGTAGCCCCCACACCATTCAATTTTTCTTTTGACGTTTTCTGCTCTTTTCCACTTCGATTTTGAGTTAGAAAATATGTTTGTCTTCATTTTCTAAATCAATATTAATTTTTTATAATTACATTATGGTTACGAAAAAGAAAAACCATTGTAACAAGATTATTCACTAATATAAACTATTTACAAAAGAACTAGTAAGTCCTTTTCTTTTCTCTCTTTTTTTTTCCAGGTAGATAATTACTCCATATATCAAATAATTTACTCAACACAATGTAATGTTTAGAAATATTTGAAAAGATTCGTAGTGCTATTGGTTGTATGATAAAAGTGGTTACCATGTGAGTCCAAATTTAAAATTATTGAATCTTAATTAAGTTAATCTTATAATAAGAAAATGTATTTTATTTAACTAATTATGTTCTTCCGACGATTCTGAAAAAATTATGTTATTCCGTCATTTAATATAATATAATATATGATACTTTATTTGTTGATGTATTCCAATTACCTACCGCAAATAACTCGATACAACAGGTTAATTTTATAGTTACAAGTTTGATAATAGTTCAAAAATTAAAGAAAAATACTTGAATGCATGAACAATTAACCATGACAATGTAACCTGGATTCTAAATTATATTATTTCAGTAATTGAGGATTGTAAGATTTACAATTAAAAGAATTAGTATTCTACATTTGCACTCTCTTCGCTTCCAAAAGATTGATTTCTCTACTTACCCAGAAGAACATAACATTCTCTTCTCCCAGTACAGAAGGTGTTGTGTAAGCATTTGCAATTACATCACAACTATTCCGCGAGGAGTTGCAAACATTTGTGGTATATCAAGTCCAAAATAGTTTTAAGACTATATGTGAGTGTTCACAAAATCCAAACTAAGTTCAGAAAACAAAAATTGAAGAAAAAAATTGACTTGTTTTTAGAATTTGAATTTTCAAAAACATAGAGCATTACGAAAACCAAAACAAAATAGCAGGAAAAGGAAATGAAAAAAGAAACCCGAAGTCGAGAATGAATCATGCAGAAACAAAAAGTAATTGTTTAATTCATCGATTTACAAAATGGCAGGCGATACCAATCAGGCATAAAAAAAATCAAAACAAACAACGAACAGCCATAAAAAGGCAAAGCAGCTTCAAGTTACTACCTATTGAGATTGGTGGATATGAAGTAGTAGGTGTTGAAAACAGGAGAAGGAGAAAAAGAAATGGTTCTGGGGACAAATGACAACAAAACTCATCAACCACCAACCGGCAAAAAGTTGAAAACGGACGTTCTGGAATGAAACCTACCCACCAACAACCATCCAATGAAAACAACGCTATTGGATCTCAGAAATCAACAATATCATCAACTCCATATAGGAACTTACAGATAGATAACGCAGTTTTTCATAAACATCATGGATCCAAGGGCTGTATAGGTAAACGCATATAACCAATTAACCATTCAAACAAATACCTGTATCTCTAAGAAATAAAATAAGACTCGGGGGAAAACAATAGAGTAAGAAAACAGATCTCAGAGATTATCCGTTTATCTCCAATTCCTAGCAGGAAATTGCAGATAGATAACGCAGATTTATAATCGCATCATCGATCTAGATATAAAGTAGCAAAATGACCTACAAAATCGTAAACTAACGACCTTCTAAAGAAGAAAAGCATCTCAGGAACAATATTCCCCATGGGTTTCTTCATGGTAAATCAAAGTGCAAGGATAACAATAATATTGTTTCATCACCGATGCTGCCAGAAAAACGAGAAAAACGACGACGACGAAGTAGCTGTATTGCAGAAAGAAGAGCGACGGTCGGCGGCGAAAAGAAAACAAACCCTAGCACTATTTTCTGAATTGATTTATGAATGACGATTGATGAAGGAACCATTACATAGGGTGCCACAGGGCTAAGGATGTACTTTCACCCTTACAAATTTTGGGTTTTTTTCCCTCTTTTTTCTTTTTTCACGGAAGTTGAATTAGGATTGTTTTATTTATTTATTTTCTGTACAAATATTTAGGATTGTTTTATTAAGATTTATCCGAAAATAAATCCACTTCATTAATTATTTTGATACTTCATAAATATTTCGCAGTAAAATAAGTTATAATTTTGGGTGGAAATTAAAATTACTGAAAAATAAAAATAAAAAGTTTTAAACAATTGAATTGTGTTAAGGATATTTAGTAATAAATTATAGTTTATCATATATATTATATTTGATATTTTATTATAAGGCAAATATCTAACATTTGCCTTATTACTATAGGTATCTTTCCATTTATTGTTATTTCCATTTATTACTATTTCCATATCCTTGTAATTTATTTGATTATAAATAAGATAACTTTCACACCATTTAGGTGTGGTGGATTAAGCAAACATTCACATGGTATCAGAGCCATTTTGGTTTAGCAACCTAGATCCTTTCTTTTCAATGGCTTTTGAAATCTTCTACTGTTCTTCTCCACCACCACTGTTGTCTTTGATGCCGCAGGGGCAGTCGTCATGGCTGTCACATGCAGATTCGATTGATTATTCTTCGGCTCCACCTTTTTGACCTCCAAATCATCCTTCGCCATACTCTGTACATACAACCTCACCTTTTCCAAACATAGCCTCCTTCATTTTCTTCCCAATTTTTCCCTTCATCATTCATCCTTCACAAAAACCCTAATCTTAGGATCTTCATCAGCATCCCTCTTCGAAAATATACAGAATCTCAATAAGCCCATCGACCTTCTGCAGAGATTTACCTTTGGAATCTGGGCGCCGCACTGGCATCTTCGCCAACCAAGTTGCCGCCGCCCTTCTCGCCAAAATTGGCTCCTTCGCCCCAATGTGGCGACTCTTCCAGCTGCCCTTCTAGCCAAAATTGGCTCATTCGCCCAATGTGGCGACTCTTCCGGCTTCAACATTGTCTTTGTCCCTTGCTCTAGGTTTCCCCTTCTACTTCTTGGGGTTAGACATATTCTCACCAGAGCCAAGTCAGCATCGTCGCTAAGCGACAATCCCTCTTCATGGGTTAGACATATTCTCACCGAAGCCAAGGCAGCATTGCCGCTGAGCGGCGATCTCTCTGCAGTTTTCGATGGCCAAGAAAGTGTTTCTCTACGCCTCCTCTGAACCAGGTTGTTAACATCTTCACGAAAAGTGTTTTTCAACCTCTTTAAATTTTTCAGATTCAAGCTTCACGTTCGTTTAAATCCGACGCTTAGCTTGCGGTGGGGTGTTAAGGATATTTAGTAATAAATTATAGTTTATCATATATATTATATTTGATATTTTATTATAAGGCAAATATCTAACATTTGCCTTATTACTATAGGTATCTTTCCATTTATTGTTATTTCCATTTATTACTATTTCCATATCCTTGTAATTTATTTGATTATAAATAAGATAACTTTCACACCATTTAGGTGTGGTGGATTAAGCAAACATTCACAAATTGCTTACAGAGGGAAGCTGGAAGCATCTCCATCAGGCGATCCCACTTGCAGCGAAGCCGTCGTGGACGATTAAAAGCCACAAAACACCTCTGCAAGCTTCCGCCATCTATTCCATGGCTGAACATTCCAGTTCCATTTCCCAACCCCTTCTCCAAGCAACCCCCCTTCTTCTCAACGTATAAATCAGCAATCCCTAAACCTCCTTCACTATCGACATCTAAGTTTTCCAAAGATGGGTTTAATTTTCGGGAAGATCAGTGTCGAAACGCCCAAATATGAGCTGATCCAATCCACTGCGGACTACGAAATCCGCAAATACGAGCCATCTGTGGTGGCCGAAGTCACCTACGACCCGACCCAGTTCAGAGGCAACAGAGACGGTGGTTTCACCGTGTTAGCAAAATACATCGGAGCCATTGGCGAGCCACAGAACATTAAGTCCGAGAAGGTGGCTATGACAGCGCCTGTGATCACCAAATCGGAGAAGATCTCGATGACAGCTCCGGTGGTGACGGGGGGCGGCGGAGGCGAAGGGAAGCCGGTGACGATGCAGTTTGTGCTACCGAGCAAATACAAGAAGGCCGAGGAGGCTCCTAAACCCGCGGATGGAAGTGTTTCGATAAGGGAAGAAGGGGAGAGGAAAGTGGCAGTCGTGAGATTCAGCGGAATTGCGACAGAGGGGGTGGTAGCGCAGAAGGTGGAGAAGCTAAAGAAAAGCTTGGAGAAAGATGGGATTAAGGTGATTGGGGATTTCGTGTTGGCGAGATATAACCCACCTTGGACATTGCCTTCTTTGAGAACCAATGAAGTTATGATACCAGTAGAGTGATTTGATTCCTAATGTTTATACGCATTCTGTGTTTGATATTCATGTATTAGTATATCATGTCTAGTGCTCTGTTTCTTCTGAATAATACCATTACTCTCACGTAAGATAAACTATTATTCACTCAATACGATTATGTCATGCTTCAAGATCTGTTTCATTTTGTACACTGAATCAACCAGAGAAGAGCTTGATTACGATGATGATGATGTTGAAAAGAATGAGCGGAAGTCTCAAGAATTGGCATGCATGGATGAGCCCTATTACCTGCCCTTTGAGCGTGTTCCGTCTTCCTCTCGACATCTCTCCCAATGTCCATCCTCTCCGAGAAAGAAAACGATCCTCGTTTAGAATTGCAAAGGCATTTGCAAACAACAGAAGCCCTTCCAAGAAGGTCCAGAATCCCATATCTGCATGTGCAAGAAGGAGAAAACTTCTCAAATAATGAACTGATCGAGATGGTTTCGAACTTCACAACAGAAAAAGCAAAGTGGGTTTCGGATATTGGACGAAATCATGAAGGAAATCTTATGATTTAGGGATGCACATCACGAACTTTGGGACCCAGAAAAAAGAAGAGGAGATAAAGGAGAACTATGAAGTTTCTGTAACGAAACTTGAAGAAATTCACGAAGAGAAACCGAAGCTGAACGTAATCAAATAGAGATTCTCGTTTTCTCACCTTTCTTTCGATGAATCTTGGGGAGCGCGAGAACAGAGATGGAGGATTGATCGAACAACTTGTTGATTCGAGTGGAAGAAAGGAATTGAGGGGGCGACCGCTTTAATCGAGCGGTCGACGGAGATTTTCAGATGATTACAGCCGTCGGATGAACTTCTTGCATAAGTTCTCTATTCTATCCTGCGAGAAAAGACAGCCAGCTCGACATTAACTTTCTTTTGGGTTTTTGGGTTTATCTCCTAGTTTTGTGCCAAATATGGATAATCCCTGGAAGCACCCATGGGGCTTCTTTTCAGCTCCTTCCTGCAGCCGTTTCTCTTCCCCGTCTTCAATTTTCCCGTTTTCTTTATTTCAACCCATCAAATTACAGAGCGAAAACTCGTGATTTATCTCTGAAATTCATTTCACGCCATTTACATAGTTCGTCCAAATCCCTGAAACTAAACCCACCAAGAGCTTCCGTCAATGGCGACGACGATGAGGTTCTTCAAACGCCCAGCCCCACACGCTGAGGGAGGAAAAAGGGGACTAAATCTCCATCGTCTTCTACTACTACTCCTCAAAAGAAAACAAGACAAAACGTTCTAAGAAACCCCAAATCACAGATAAAACCACAGAAGGGAACCCATTTGCTCAGGTTTCCGAAGACGAATCAATCGATTCAGTAGCTGAAAATTACGACGATGGAATGGACTTCTCATACGAAGATCCTCCATTGATCTGCTGCTTGGGCGCCGCACAGAAAGAATTTATGCCTTCAATTCGTGTACACGATAATCAGATGCATCATGACAAGTACTCGGAGTGGAAAATGCTCCAATGGGATCCGCCGGAGTTCGCTAGAGCACCAGGGGGATCGTCCTCCAATGTCGCTATATCTCACGTTAGGCTCGGCGGACGAGCTGCGTTGATGGGGAAAGTTGGGAAGGACGATTTTGGGGACGAGATCGTGTTGATGATGAACAAAGAGAAAGTACAGACTCGAGCTGTGCTAGATGTACGTACATGAAGATCAAGTTTGAAGACGGAAACGGTGAAAGAACCAGGCGAGGATTCTCTGATTAGCTCTGAACTCAACCTGGGTGTTGTTTAGAGACTTGTTGAGAAGAGAAATTGTGTTTGTTTCATTGCAGGCAAGGATATTCCATTTCAATTCACAAGCTTTGATGTCCACTGCAATGGAATCAACGCTCTTCAAGGCTATCCAGTTGTCCAAGAAGTTTGGTGGACTCATCTTCTTCGATTTAAATTTGCCATTGCCTTCGTGGAGATCACAGGACGAAACTCGAGAATATATCAAGAAAGCCTGGAATGAAGCTGACATTATTGAGGTTTCAAGGCAAGAACTAGAGTTTCTGCTAGATGAAGAATACTACAAAAACAAAAGGAACTACAGACCTCAATACTATGCTCAAACCATTGAACAAACCAAGAGTCGGCAAGACTATTACCATTACACGGCGGAGGAGCTACCGCCCTTATGGCACCATCACCTCAAGTTATTGTTCGTGACAGATGTTCCAATGCAGATTCATTACTAAACTCCTTCACTTCACGGCATTCACCTGCGACAGGACGGGTTCTGGTGATGCTGTTGTAGCTGGGATCATGAGAAAGCTAACTACTTTCCCGGAGATGTTCGAAAGCCAAGAGCAACACAGAATCTGAAAGAGCAGGTCTATGTACCATCAATGTGGTAGGTTTAAATATCCCTTTTGAGTTCGCATTGTTCTAATTTGAGCTTTAGAACAATCGATGGAATGTATAGCAGAGTAGTTGTTCCTCCTATCTCTTTTCCTCTTACTCAAAAGTCAGCCAGTGGATTGAAGAAGGAAGAAGAAGAGGGATAGAGAAGCATGGAAGAAGAAGAGGGATAGAGAAGCATGGAAGAAGAAGAGGGATAGAGAAGCATGGAAGAAGAAGAGGGATAGAGAAGCATGGAAGAAGAAGAGGGATAGAGAAGCATGGAAGAAAGGGCAATTCACCTTTTCTTTTCAAAATTTTTACATTATGAATCAATGGGGAGATGCGATGGATAATGATGCAAAGAATAAGGAAGGGAATGAATAATTTTTGTCTGTGTAAAAACTAACCTGATCTACTAATAAAAAGGAAAAACTACATCTGAACTGACTCCCTACCTCACCTACCACTTATCAGAATCCTATTCACTATCAATTTACCTAAAAAAGAAGGAAAGAAACAACTTCTGCTTTTGAAGCTGAAGGAAGCTAGCAAAACCTCCGAGTATTATCCTCCATCTGGGTCATATGATTCAACTCCTTATGGCTTGGAAAATGGAAGTCAAAGTTTGAGGAACGCAGAAGAGCGAGGTCCCTAGAGCAATGGGGCACATAATATGAATTTAGCAGAAGAAGCAACGAGCATGCAGTGAAATCATAAAATCTATCTCTGCAGTGAAGCTTTATGATTTCGTTTCTCATTAGTTTTTGGTCTCAATGTTTGATTCTGAGACTTGATGCAAAGACAGCCGGGATAGGGATTAGCATAAAAATTCTCCTCTAGCCTCGGACTCTCTCCGGCTTGTCTAACATATGGGGAACCCAGTCTGTCCTTTTGCAATTCCTTCACTTCTTTGGAGAATTCTTCCCACGAGATGGCCTCCTCCTCCAACTGGTCTATCAACCTCACTAGATTTTGCCTGAAAAAATGAAACGATATGAGGTGCGCCCGGTAGTGTCAAACCAACGCACCAACATAGAGCATCAGTCTCCAACAAACCTGTCAGGATTTATAGTCTTTCTGAATCCTCCAAACCTCCTATGGCCCTGCACTGCTTTAGCCATGTTTCCATCATAGGTATAAACAAACACATCACTCTCTACTGCCACGATATAATCCAAGGCTGCCATGCGATTCTGGTACGGCTTAAATGGCTCCAACTCCTCCTTAGTTGCAAGAGTTGAATGAGAAAACACATTGGGATATTTGGATCGAAAGGCCTCCATGCTATCTCTCCCAAAAATCTCCCCCGCAACAATGTAGATTTTTGTCGTGGAAGGGTAATCCAAGGCTTTAAGCAACAGGGCTGCCTCCATAGGTGTCATTGGGCAGCCTCCTACAAGTCGCCTTTCTTTTGCATCTATCTCTTTCTCCTTCCAATGCTTCACATTGTATCTCATAACTTTGAGCTCCTCATTTTCCTTCGCCGTCAGGTTGTGGCTGCACCCTGTGAATGCAAGCATATCTTTCTCATACCTGAAATTCAACATTTACATACTTTGGTTACTCTCTATGCTATCAAATAACACCCCAACCCAAGTGCTTCAACAGCTGAGACTACCTCAGATGGAGGGCAATATATGGTTCGTCATCCCTTCTTAATCTATCAACTAAAACCTTCCCAAGATCCTCAATCTTCTTCGTGAACCGTAGAGCATCGTAATTGGCTCGGCATCGAAGCTTCTGAACGTACGATGGCAAACCATTATTAGAGATGCGAGAATCAGTGTGGGTGAGCATCAACACTTTGTGTCGCTTTAACAAACGTAGCATCTCTCCTCGGTAATAGCTAGCCTGCACATTTAAATAGATTGTGAGAAACAGCATCAAAGAATTATGATTGACAATCTAGAATTGATGTTTTCTTAGACCTTGGACCAGGAAACTGGAGCCTTGACATAAGGTTTCACCGATGCCAAACGTCGAGGCAGGGTCTCAACGATTTCGATATCATCTCTTAGAACATCAATGAAGTGCCTCCAGTCAAAAATATCTTTGAAATCACTGCAAATACCAAAGTTGATCATAAATTATATGCAAAATAATCAGCTAGCAAAGACTTGGGAGTATGAACAAAGGGAGAAACGCAAGTACCTTGGATCTGTCCAAAAGGACTGGTGATCAAGCGAAGGAAGAACAAGGGTGGCATTCATAATCTTAGCAACAGCAACCATATCACATATCTGGACGCAAGTTAAGGCATATCTTAGTTAGAAAGATCGTGGGTATGATTTAGCTGACTATTTTAGCTCTTGAAAAACTAGCGAAAACATCTCACCCCTGTTCTCATCTGGTTCAATCCTCCATTGGCATGTACAAGAAGATATCCATTTGTTTTACCCCGACGTCCTACCGAATCAAGTTTAGAAATGAGAAACAAATTCAATGGGTTCTAAAATCCTTGCCTTACAGATTAAGGGAAGTGTTACACATACTTATTCGATTCCTGGGTCGAGTAATGCACTGATAGAAATTGTCGCTCTTTGGTTTCATCCAAATTTCAGGCGTCTGCTAAACATGATATAAAATAAACACAATACAATCAGCAGCTGTGAATCTCATAAACTCCAACGAACATTCTAATGCACAAACAGACAAATTTTGGATATAATTAATTGCATTCATTGAATTGAGTGGTTCAAAGTAGAAGAAAACGAAATGGGTTGGCAGCCAAAGCGACAAACATAACGGCGAATTGAAAGAAAAAGAAAGCAAAATTCTGGTTACAAAAAGTTAGTAGTCGCAACCCTTGATGAGGATGCATTTATTGCTACCCCCCACTACTATTTATTGGAGTCGATCACCAACATACAATTCCAGAAACAGTTCCAGATTGAATGAGATGCAAAATAAAAACAATGGGTTTTTAAATTCCAGAAAAGGAAAAGAGAGAAAAAACAATTAAATTCAATTCCTCGAGAAAGGCCACACATCACGCCATCTTTCCTTTTGACGGGAGGACTAACGCTATTGGGATGGAATATTTTGCAGAACGAAACAGAGCAGAAAAAGGAATTAAAATAAAAAATAAATAAATTACTCACAGAAATTTTCTCGAGAAGGCGCTTGGGGACGACGGCTTCTTCCTCGGCAACGGCCCTTTGCGCCATAGCCCAATCCTCTTTGAAGGTCTGTATGATGAGTTGTCCTTTATCGATCATCTTGCCATTAATCTCCACATGTGAATTGAGGAAGGAGAACTTGAAGAACACGGTTAGAACAGCCATGAACATCAAAATCAAAAAAATCATACGCCCAAAGTTCCTTCCGGATACTAATGACCGGCCGATCATGGGCGTCAATAAAAGGCCTTCTTCCATCTTGAGAAGCCAAGTCTCGGGCACCCAACAGAATGCCCGAGCCCGAAACAAACATTGCCTAATCATGGGATGATGAACATGATGGTGAAGGTGATGATGGTGGAGATGTGACCCGACATTGGAGACGTTGGAATTGTCTTCTTCATCATACAATTCTGAAGGGTTGGAGATTCGGGAGTCGGAGTCCATAAAGTCTGTTACACGTCGTCTGGTCTTGGTGGCCTGTCCGCCGTGTAGTGGACTTCCATTGCAAGAATTGGCCGGAGCGCCGGAAGCCATAGGTGGGCGATTGAAATAGCAGTGTTGTTTCTTGGTTGGATCGGGAGAGATTGAGAAAGAAACAACAACGAAATAAAATTCCAAACGACGATTTTGGTGAATATGATTCGGAAAAAGAAGAGGCCGCCCGTATTTGTATGGGCGGCAAGGGGTAGAATATAATTTCGAGTGTTTATATATAGACTCTTAAATCTACGAATGCTGATTCTCTCTCAAACTCCATCCCTCTCACTAAATCCAAATGATTACATTTGTATTTATAGGACATATTCTACCCCTACATAAAAAATTTCATTTTTTCTTTTCCATATTCTCCACGGAATTGCCCTTCCTAATAACTATTGTACCTTAAATTATACAAATACCCTTCAAATTTGGTGTTTGTTTTACCTCACAATTTTTTCCATTTTTACTACTTTCACATTCATTTTTTTTATTTATATAATTACATCTAAACATTTATTCATTAATTTTTTTTTGCCATTTTTGTCCTCTATCTTAACAATTTAAAAGAGTATTAAAAAAAACAAAATTTAGATATATAATAAATACACATTTCAAATTTTCAAGATTTTTTTATATAATTTAATATTCTCATTTTAGTTTTTAAAAATATATATGGAATTTTGAATCTTAAATATTTTAGACAATTTATTTATTTATTTATTTAATACAAATATATAATTTTAGCTAATTATAGTACCATCTTTTTAGGTTATATTTTTTATTGGGCTAAAAATAGTTATGAATAAATTTTGTTTGTTTGTTATATCTAAATCTAAATCTTTTTTATTTATTTATTTATTTGGGAAAATGTAGTATTATGTTACAAAATTAAAAAAAAAATCAGATTTTTTTTATATAATTTAATATTCTCATTTTAGTTTTTTAAAAAATATATGGAACTTTAAATCTTAAATATTTTAGATTACAATTAATTAATTAATTTATTTATTTATTTAATACACGTATATAATTTTAGCTAATTACTGGTACCATCCTTTTTAGCGGGTTTAAGTTATATATTTTATTTGGCTAAAAATAGTAATGAAAAGTAAATTTTGTTTGTTTGTTATATCTAAATCTTTTATTTATTTATTTATTTTGGAAAGGGTATTATGTTACGGGAACTATTTAAAAAGAAAATTAAAAAAAAAAATCTATTTTATATGGCTGGTCTGGTCTTATTAAATTAAAAAATCCAATTTCATTATCCGAGAATATATAAATAATATTTTATAAGTCTAAATGTTGTAAAAAACAAATTTCATATTTTTTAGAATATAAAATAGAAATATCTTAACAAAAAAAAATTATACAGCTAAAACAGATTAATAATAAACTAAATAATATTAAAAAGAACGGAAATTGCAAGAGGGTTTTATGTTTACAAAGACTCCCCAGCCAATTAATTAAAAAAAACTATATTAATCAAGCCTAATCTGTAAAACGACAGCACTTTGTATTTGAATGAATATTGGAAGGCAAATTAGGGTTTCACTTGTTTTTTTTTTTTTTTTCTTTTATCTTGTTAGGAGGTGGGCAGCTATTAATTATGTATTTAAATTCGGCTGTTGCCAATTACACATACAGGTGCATGAAACACGATCTGAACAGACATTCCAAGAAACTTAAAAAGACACGTGTCCCGATCGCATTAATTGACACCTCTTCTGTCCACAGTGTTACTCTTTGTCAGTCGCATGATGGAGTTGATCAAAGATGAATATTGATTGCCGTTGTTGATTGGAAGAAACGAGGACGTGTACGGTGATGATAGCGTAGGTCAGGATGTAGAGAATGGGAGAAGTTAGTGCTGTGGAAATCCAAGTGGGATGGAGTTTAGGCCGGACGACACTTCAACACGGATTGCGTCGTCATATGAGGAATTTTGTAAGCTTGCACGATCTGCCCATTCCTGCTTTAATTTGATTGGTCTGTCATGGGACTAATTATTCTGATCTTAATAAATGGAATTTAATCCAAAAACCTCACTTCAATTTTACACCTTATTATACTTTCAATCACAGAGTTCTAGTCTTTCTTATTAAAAAACGATATATTTTTAAAAAATTTGTTTAATATATATTCAACTATTAGAAATTTTCTTACATATTTTTATTAATTCATGTAAATACATCATTAATCAATTTCAACATATATTCATGATTATTGAAGAAGATTTAAGAGTGTGGGTTGAATTATTGAAAATATGTTTCACTTAACCCATTTCTAGCTATTTTCTAATTTAATTAGTTATTTATGTTTATAGATTATTTTATGGTTAATTAATGTCTCATTTACCATGCTAATTATTCACATTTATGGATTTCAAGCAAAATATTTAATGTAATTAATTTTTTTTTACGACGATTATAAATATTTCAAATTATAGTACAATTATGAAATTTGACTCACATTCATATATGATAGTCGAATATATAAGTGAAGATATGAGATTATGATAGAAGCCTGAGATATTGAAAAGAAAATAGAAATTAGGAGATAGTATGAAAAATATCGGAGTTTGGCAGGCAAAAAGAACTTCCTCCGCCCTTTCCTAAATATGAATTATTATGGAATTGAATTGGAGTTAAAAATCCATTTATGGGTCAGCCCTCAGTTTGTTACTCTTCCACCAACATATCACCCTAACTTTCAAAAAGAATAAAGAGTGTTTCTTAACTTAGTGGGGTGGACAAATGTAACCCATTATCTATACAACACTACTCATGCCCATATATCAAAGTTTTACCCATATATACACATATATCAAAATGTGACCTAATATCATTTTCAGTAATACTAGATGTTTTGGTTGTAATAATAATAAAACAAAATCATCTTTTTAAATTCTAATATATATTTGAGTATGTTCATAATTATAATAGAGGGCAAAGAAAAGGGAGGAAGTAGAAAATGATAAACCAATTTAAGTGGGAAAAGATAGAATTGAAGAGGAGGTAGAAGAGGATAAATAAATGATTTATATCTATATTTTTTTTTGTTAAATAAAAAATAATGATGCAAAAGTTTTAAAAATAAAATTAAAAATTGAAATAAAATATAAAGTTTAGATTTTATTATTTTTGAAAGGATGTAAATTTTAAATATTAAATAAAATTTAAAGATTTAAATTTTTTTATACAATTCAGCTGTTCAATAATTATGACTCTAGTAATCGAAATTAGAAGTACTTTTATCTTTAACTTTGGTGAAGTTAAGGTTAATAATTATAAATTTTACTTTTATTCATCAATATGATATTAGTAGAGTGGAGGAGTGTAGTTGGTCAAATTATTCTTAGGTTGTTGGTTTGAATCCGACTGGCAGGATTTTTTTGTTTTTTGTTTCGTTTTGTTCGTTATTCAGGCCACAGACCCAACAAACTTTCGACAAGTCATATTAGTGTTGTAGTGGGTCAAATATTTATAAAATTCATTCTTGTTTTGTTTTTGTCATTCGGCCCAACAAAATTGTTTTTGTTATTCAGCCCGGGAGAAATAAATAATGATTACATTTTATTAATCAATCCGACCTTAGCTTAGTTGGTAGAGCGGAGGGCTGTAGCAAGTAAAAAGCCATTAGATAATCCTTAGGTCACTGGTTCAAATTCGGTAGGTCGGATGTTTTTAGTATTATGAACGAATTTTGCTCTGTTGGTAGAGTGGAGCGAATGACACAAACTTACCGGTATTATAGTTTAGTAGCGCGAGAAAGTTGAACGAATTCTGCTTGTTCATTGATTACATTTTGTTGATCAATCCGACCTTAGCTCAATTGGTAGAGCGGAGGATTGTAGTAAGTAAATACCTGTGGCTACCTACGGCAGATGACCTTAGCTTCATTGGTAGAGTGGAGCAAAGGACTGTAGTAGGTACCTGTGGCAGATGACCTTACCTTAGCTTCATTGGTAGAGTGGAGCGAAGGACTGTAGTAGGTACCTGTGGCAGATGACCTTAGCTTAGTTGGTAGAGCATAGGGGACCTTAGCTCAGAGGATTGTAGTAAGTAAATACCTGTGACTACCTACGGCAGATTACCTTAGCTTCATTGGTAGAGTGGAGTGGAGGACTATAATAGGTAACTGTGGTTTTCCTTAGAGAGAGTTGTCTCGCGCCCCTAGGTATTCTCTACCTACCCACCTGTGTCGGTTTCGGGTACAGGTACCCTTTTGTTGAAGGTCGTTCGAGCTTTTCCTGGGAGTATGGCATGGGTTACTTCAGCGCTGTAGCGCCTGGTACTCGAACATTGTGGTTTAGCTCAGTTGACAGAGCATAGGGAAAGAAGGACTGTAGTAGATAAAATAACTGCAGATCGGATTTTTAGAGTGTTTTGTTTCGTTTTGTTCTCATTATTCGGCCCAAAGGCCCAACGAACTTACCGAGCGGCATGTCGTATTATAGTTGAGTAGCGCCAGAAAGTTGAACGACGTGTCGTATTATAGCCTACACATCCTGTTTGTTCACTGATATATCGGAATCGGAGAATCCCTTGTTCTATTTGGGAGAAAATAAGCGGAAGGCGAACGGGGAGACTGTGCGGAGGAAGCGAATCAGATAGCTCCTGCTTCGCCAGTAAGCTTCTTTCTGTAATGCTGAATTTCTATGGCTTCCAGTGTACAAATGCCCCAATCAATTAGGGTTTCCATCTTAAATTATTTCTCCCCAGACTGGCATGTTTCTGTAGTTCGTTTTCAGTTTTTGAATTGCTTCTTTTACGTCTTTCGTTTCTTTCTAAGTTTATCTGTTGCTGCAAACTCTCGTTACGCCTTGCTTTTTTAGATTGGGTTTCTGGAGAGGGAGGCAACTAGTTTCATTCTTGTTTGGGGAAAGAGGTGGAGAAGATAGAAATATGCTTCAGATCCGGCTTAGCAAAGTTCCACAGGCTGAAGGTGGTGCTGGGGCAGTGAAGCCCTCGCCGGCGGAGTCTGTGACGGTCGCATGCCCTGACCACCTCGTTCTTGCTGATCTCCCTGTAGCAAAAGGCATTGGTGCGGCTACCGCTGCTTCCATTGTCAAGTCTGTGGGTCGCAGGTCTCGCCGTCAGCTTGGAGAACGAGTTCATTTTTGTGTCAGATGCGACTTTCCTATTGCAATTTATGGTCGCCTGGTATTTTTCTCCACTAACTTCTTGTTATTTTTGCTAGTTGATTTGCCTACTTTCGGTCCATGGAAATCATTCATATATAAAAGATGGTTTTCAGTTTGATATATCTTTTTTTCGCCAAAGCGGTTTGCATCACTTTTATCATCTATGGATACTGGTTTCTGCCAATTTGTACAAATATAATGTTGGGGCTAGGACAATACGATGTGATTATTTTATTCATATCTGCAATGTCCTTGCCTCTGAAATGGAGGCCTCTGATATGCTTCTTATGAGCTAATCAGTGGTTTGCCTTTCTTGCAGAGTCCCTGTGAGCATGCCTTCTGTCTTGATTGTGCAAGAAGCGATTCTTTGTGCTACCTGTAAGTAAAAAGGCTTTCAAGTTCTTAACGAGACCATTAAAGGTTCTTTTGTGTTCAGAATGCCCAACTGATTGCCTATATTTAGTTCATTTTCCCTTTTCTATTGCAAAAAATTTCTCTATCATGTTCTTCAAATATTAGTTGTTTTCTTTGCTTATTAGTTTGTATACTGCACACAGTTTCCTAATGACAGCAGGATTCAGCTTTTCCTTTTATTTCTTACTAAGAGAGTTCATGGAGCAAGAATTTACAGCACCAGAATTGAAGATATGATCAGCGTGTATGAATTTGAATCACAAGAAAGAACTAATATTTTTGGAATTTTTTTAAAAGACGTACTTGTTTCAGTTTGAATTGAAATTTTTATCAACATAGAATCCTATAATATAATCAATCATCCATTATGGCATTTGAATGATGAAAATAAAGATGCTGTGACAGATCAGCTATAGTTACATTGTACATAATGAACTCTCATTTGATTTTAATATTTGGAGGGTTTTTGTGTACTTTATGATAATGTTATGAAGATGACTTTAGAAATTATGATACACTCATGATTTTTGTGACACAGTTGTGATGACCGCATCCAGAAGATTCAAACTATAAAAATGATGGAGGGGATCTTCATTTGTGCAGCCCCACACTGTCTCAAGTCTTTTCTAAAGAGGACTGATTTTGAATCTCATATACACGAGAGCCATGCTGACCTTCTTAAGCCAAATGCAGAGAAGGAAGATGGAAATGAAATTGAGGCCCATAGTGCTAAACAATCTACAGCTTCCGAGACGTCAGTCCGAGGTCCATTGAGACCGCTCATATCTCCAGGTTCCAATTCCCAGCCACAAGAACGTGAGGAAAAATTTCATCGACAACAATCTAGAGACCAACCTAGATCTGGCATGCAGCAAAAGCAAGCGCCAATTTTGGGTCAGAACCAAAACAATGCATCTGAGTCTCAACAAGACAGCGGCCATTCACAAGGCTTCGATAGACATGGTCCTCATGGCCGTTTTCCCCCTCAAAACTTTGACGCACAGGGTGCTCCACATCAGGAGTCCAGTCAGTTTTCAGAGAAACAGCAAGGAATTCTATCCGACACTCCATATTCTCAGTATCCTCCTTTGCAACCAATTCCGCCACCAAATTATGTGGTTCCACCTAACTCTAATCCAATGTTGACCCCCCCTCTACCATTTGGTTATCCTCCTTTTCCAGTTGAGGGAGCTCAAAAATATTACAGTTCACCCTATGAAGTGCCACGGCAGGACACTGCAGCAGCAGAGACTGGATCCGAGCAAGGGTCACTGCTAGGCTTTCCACCAGGTGCAGCAGGAGGAATGAATTTCTCAGCAACTTATCCGCACCCTTGGAATGCTGGACAAGCCGGTATTCCTTACGATCATGCTGCTGGAGGTCAAGGAATGCCTGATGCTTTTGCTAATACGCCTGATTCTCAAGGAAAACATGGATTTTATCCAGGAGATTATAGACGCAGCCCTGGAGGCATGCCTGTGAATTCTACTGTCTCGTCTATGGCCAACAAAGGGATGGATCAGGGGCATGCATCAGGTAGTACGATGGACTTGAGGGATGGTAAAGGCATATTGGCACCACAGCCTCTAATACAATTGCCCCCACCCCCACGACCCCCACCGTTCTTGTCGCATAACAAGCGGGGTAAGTTTTATCCAGGAGATACGGATCATGATGCGCAAAACCTTGGATGGCAGAATGACAACCATAGCCGAGATAGCTTTGGAAGTGGCCAAGACTGATGATTTTTCCATGGCTCGTTCTGTGTTTCCTTTGCTGTATACTTCCAGCCATTGTCTTGATCAAAATTGCATCAGCGTTAGAATGTCTGTATATTTGAACTTGATGCTTATTGGGAAAGTTTTTCCCTTAGAGGACTTTTTGAGTATAAATAGTCATTTGAGATGTTGAGATCAATATCATATGATGCCATACTGACAGTGGATGAGAGTAACATCATTGAAGGAGTTTTGAGAAGTTGTTACTAAACTCATCCTATTGTTTATCAATTCTGATAATTCCTTAGTACGAAGGACATTAACATTGCTTGATGAAGAATATTTATAAGAAAATGTTGCAATCTTTATTTGACATTAAAAGGTTTGAAATACCAATTACAGCAGCAGCAGCAGCAGCAGCTGCTGCTTAGGCTGCATATGTAAATACATCATCAACTTGCCTGTAAAACCCCAATCACCCAAATGGGGGAAGATAAATTCATAATATGCCGATTCTAAATACATTTTTTTTTAACCGGAATTAGAGAAAATGAAAACCAAAGTTATGAACAAAATACAATCATCTCTCAGGCTTCTGTCACTGATGAGGGGTTGTAGCCATTGGCCAAGGTGGGTTGAAAGAACACCATGAAACATCCAAAATGAAATAAGAAAGCCATGAAGAATGGAGATTGCTGATCAGCTCAGCTTTTCTTTCTCCAAAATCCATTGTTGGTATGTCAGAACTCGTTTCTCATCCAATTTCACATAAAACTGATGCAATTTTCTGTACATCAATACGACCTGCCTATCTACGTAATCTTCATACTTCTCATACAATGCAGGGATTGTCAGCACGAGTAAAAGGCCTGTCATTGAGAGCAAAAAATGGCCATGAAATCTATCAATCTACACACACAATTATGGAAACTGAAGACTGAAACTTACTGGTGTAACATAAAGTGATAAGATCTGTCAAGCCACTGATAACTGAAATCAGCCACAGGCAAGCAGCTACTTTGAAGAACAATCTGGGGTTTTTTCCCATGGCTATATCTTGTGAAACAGACAGAAAATCATTCACATGGGAGCGAATGAAAGATGCAGCTTCGTTCACCATATCTTCTGAGAGATGCAACTCAGGAAGAGGCGGCGCGGGTCTGTTCAGAAAGGTAGCAGATTCAGAAGTAACCTTAATCGAAGTACTTAGAAGATTTGATTAGCCTGGAAACAAGGAATCCACAGATTTGGCCCAGAAATAGTTAAAGAGGCAATCTCCGAAGAGTTTACCTGTTGAGAATGGACGCAGATTTGGCCCAGAGAAAGATAATGGTAACAAGAAGAAGTAGAACACTGGAAATTAAAGACAAAAGGGTGTAACCACATCTCTCAAACACCACCCAAGTCGCCACCGTAATTGACAGAATCCACAGAGTTAGATCCTTCCGCCTCCAAAGAATTACATCTGCAACTGAACAGATTAAAAAAACCAAGAGTTAAACCCATTCATTGTTATGTTTATTGGATCGCAAACGCAATCTTAATTAGCTTTGAGGAGTAAGCATCCTACAACTCTATCAGCTGCAGTGACAAGCAGAATCCACAGAAAATTTTCAGCAATTCAAGAATACATTGCACTAGCGATGCAGAAAAGAAGAGAACAGTTCATCGATGAAAATTTTCGGAAACAAACAATCAATGCTTCGAAATTCGACATCTCACTCAAAAGAAGACCGATACAGAGTAATCGGATAGGAATTCAAAGAGGATCCATGAAAATAAAACAACCCAGAAATCAGAAAATCTAGTCGTACCAATACCGCCGCCAACAATTTCGTGAAGAGTTCGCTGCCTACAAAACAAACGATCGGAGGAACCCATCAAAAGAACTGAAAAGAAAGGATGTTGATCCCAGTTGAGCTTTGAAAATACCCTAAAGAAACAGAGAGCTCGGAAGCAGGAGCCAGTAGAAAAGGGAAAACAGGAGTTCTGTATAGCTTTTTTTGTTGTCTACTCTCTGTTACCCTTTTGAGTTTTCTGAGAGTCCTGAGGGCAGACTAGTTGAAATGGTAAGAAATGGGAATTGGGCCAACTGACAGGTCAAAAGCGTCATGCCCCCTCGTGGCCTTTTATTCTCCTTCTCCATCATTCATCTGCCCACCGGAAACGGTATGAAACTTGTGTCCTTTTTACTGCTTACAAAGACAGAGGAAGACGATAATACTCTTTGTATTGACCTCTGACAGACCCATGTTGAGCTTCTTTTATAACTGCAACCTAATTGTTTGCATAGTGAATTTATTATATATTTAGTTGAATGATAGAGCCGGCCTAACCTAATAAAAAATGTATTTTGATTGAGTTACCACCCAACTCTGGAAGCACTTGATTAATTCAGATCATCAGATTCGAGTGGGGCTATTCTTATCTTAGCAGACAAGTTTCAGTTTATAACATGTTTTGATTTGAACATGAGTAACGGGGGATACTTGGAGGTTTAAAAATGTTTTCAAAGACGAATACATCTCTGTAATCCAACATTTGTGACAATTCAGAGGCCAAGTCGACGGCTTATTTTTTTGAAGAGTTTATACAGTATCAATCTGAAAATTGAAAAAAGTAAGTGAATATAGTTACACTGCACAGAACGACTGTAAAACATGGATTCGACTTCAACTAGCTAACCTCAAGCTCAACAAGGATCCGGAGGTTCCCATTCTCCTGCAAATTCTCTTATTCTTGTCAATGGGTCAATCCTGTTCTCATCCGTCTTGAACCAAAAATCACATTCAAGGCAGAAAGCACTCTTCTTCCTCATGCAGCTCCCACATTCGTACGACTAATTTTCTTTCGGGGGCTCGAAACAGCGCATTCTGCATTATCTGCAAGTCCACTTTCACCAAAGGCAGCGTCTGCATTGCCTACAGATTCATTTGCAGGCTCGTTTTGATGAACAGCAACTTCAGTGCAGACCGTAAGATTATTGGGGGTGGTAGCTTTGGCGGCGGAATCTACATGTAAGGTAGCAGCTGCATCGGGGGAAAGTGCACGTACATTCTGGGAGATGGAAGCTTCAGGGGTAACAACAGGCATGTCTTTGGGGGAGGCAGGTTTGGTGGAAATTACAGGTACATCTTTGAGGGTGGCAGCTTTGGCAGCAACTGCAGGAACATCTTGGTGGGTGAAAGCTTTCGGGAAAACTGCAGGTATATTATTCTGGGGGGAGGCAGCTTGGGTGGAGGAAACGGCAGGTTCATTATGGGGGTTAGCAACTCCTGCTGCCATGACTGCTGGGGAATCCATCAAGCTAGCAGCTATTGCAGCCTTGAAGTCCTCATCCTCCACGTCCATCAGCATTTCTGCATCTCCATATGAAAGAAATGTATCGTGCGGCTTTGTCCAGTTTATTCCTTGAGGAGGGCGGGCTTGGGTTGAGTTGCACGATTTGGTTATCCTATCAGCATCCTCAGGGGTAAGCCATTGACCATAACCGTTGGATGCTTCAGAGCATGAGATGGGGAAATCGTTGGGGAAATTACCCCTCACAATAAAAATGCTCCAACCGAAGCCCTTTAGAGAGTCCAAGTAAGCTGAAAGGTAAAACTTAGAAAGATTCTGTGGGGCTGCATATAGACTATCAAAATTGTACCACTCCCCATTCACTTTCCTAATACAAAACCAATGGTTTTGCAAGTGACAAATAAATGCACTCTCCAGTTCAGGATCAATCTGTGCAAGTTCAGCAGCTGGTGAGTTGAGAGCAATGACTTGGAGATCCCATACCTCCAAAGCCTTTTGTAATACCTGCAAGCAAATATATAATGGTTTAAACAAATAAGATCATCCCAACAGGTTCTACACATTGCTTGTTATGTACACATTGAAGAAAATTGGTTTATAAAAAATGAACTCCACTCCATCTGAATACTTCCCTGTTTTGCACCAAATAAGGTATTGAGTTTCATCACTCTAATATCCACAAAGCTCATAACCAACGTGTCTTGTCCAGTATAGTTGATGGGAACCAAGAATTCTTACATTAAAATAAGGAACATATTACAAGATTAGGGTAGAAGGTCAAAAGTCCGTCCTTACTTGCCCATTTCCAATATTTTCTGATTAGTCACTAAATCATGCTCTACTCCCTCACTTCCCGTCTTTCTTTTTAACCAGTTGCTGGTAAAACAAATCTTCTAACAATCTCAAACCATCTCATATGCTAATTCAAGTTAAATTCAAGTATTAAGGCCTAATTTGATAACCATTTGAATTTTAGTTTAAAAATTGATCTTATAAACACTACTTTCACCTATAAGTTTCTTTGCTTTGTTATCTATTTCTTACCAATGTTTCCTTAAGAAATATGAAAATAAAGAAAGTATGAGAAAATAAGCACAATTTCCAAAAAGCAAAAAACCAAATGCTACTAAATGAGACCTTAACAACCTCTAGCCATCCCATATGCTAATTAAGCTAAATTCAAGAAATAAGGCGCCATTTGATAACCATTTAACTTTTTGTTTAAAAAGATAAAGCTTATAAACACTACTTTCACCTCTGAGTTTCTTTGCTTTGTTATCTACTTTTTACCAATGTTTCAAGAAATATGAAAATAAAGAAATTGCCAGAAATAAACACAATTTTCAATTAAAAAAAAATCAAATGGTTATCAAATGATACCCTAAGAGATCATAAGTATATCTCTTCTAGAATAGCTATGCCCAAAGCTCTCCCCCAACACACCATGTGGTCAACTCTCATTTACAGTTATAAGTTAAAGGTAAACCTATTCTTTAAATTTTCACATTTGAAGCAGAGCATACAGCAAGAAACGTACATCACTTGAAGGAATCACAACAAACTTTTACTGTATTATCAGGTACAGCCGAATAGTAGTAGCAAGCATTGCCACAAAGGTCGTGCATTGCAATGTTAATCAATTTTGCACCACTACACTACTCAACGCTGCTATCTCAGGTGGACGACATTGAGACATAAGAGAATAGAAGCTATGGGTTCTTGCAATTAGTGAACATTGTTTAGAAAAAGTAATTACCGGTACTATTATGTACATGCTAATTCCCATATCATCATTACAAGTCAATGTATCAGCTATTTTAAATTCAAAAACATAACTGTTGTAACCATTACGCAAATGACTCATAATTACTGTCACGACTGCATAGTGGCTTACAACGGTTTGTCACTACGTTAAGAGAATACAGAACTATGACATCAGGATCGCAATTCAATTGCTTTCCATAAGACGTTCGATATATTCGAATACCACTGTTTTAAAATATTCAATAACGACTGGAATTCGAGTAGTCTATTCGCGTGTAAAGAGAATTCAAATCAGATTGAAGAAGTTACACAAAGACTATCCATGGAAGAACGAGCGTATTCACATTAAATTGATCATAGTTCTCGACAGCATGAGGCAAGATTTTAGGCCATTATCAAACGAATCAACAGATATGCAAAGAAGACCTTCACCTTCCCTCAACCAAGTTCGAGAAGGAGACGGAGAAGAGAATAACAACCAAGAACAGATACTGCGATAGAAATCAAACCTGGATGCTAAAATCACCGTCCAAGGAGACATTGTGAGACTCCTCGGAGAGAAAATCACCGGTGGTGGAACCAGCAAGCATCATCTGGCGTTCTTTTCGGTCAAGATCGTATGCCAGAGCAGCCAAATCGAATTCGGAGAAGAAGGGACCCTGCAACACGGTGTTGACACAATGCACAGCGCAGAGCTTTGATTCTTGTACCTCATGATACAACATCCCTCCATTGCTGGCTTCGTCCATAATCAGAATCACACCTCAAAAGACAAAATAGGAAGAAGAGAGAGAAATAAACCCTAGAATCAGCCAAGCCAAGCCAAAGCTAAGCTATGCCTATAACTTTTGGTCTATGCTTATAATTCTCTCTCCAACCAAAAAAAAAATGCGGCAATTAATCTTTTGCTTCAAATTAAGTTAATTTAACTTTTACACATACAATATTATGTCAATTTACTCTCATTAATATTATGAAGCTAAACTCACTTTAACCATGAATGTTTAAACTTTATTACTTTCATTAATTTACTTCATTAGTTCAATTTTCCTTAAATTTACTTTCTAATTTTATATAAAATTTATGAATATCCACAAAATAAAATATTGCTTGCTAACGTGAAAGATAGACAGACCATTAAACAAATCTCCCAAAAGCAACAAATTTCAACAAAAATCCAACCTTTATGTCCCATTTCTCTTAAAGTGTCATCAATTCATTTATTTCTTCATAAAAAATCAATGTTTAAACAACTCAAAAGTTTGGAACTCACGCTCACAATGCAAAAGCTTTTACAAAAAAATTAGATTAGAAGAGCTTGGCATTGATTGACCAATAAGAGAGCTTTGGGTGTTGTGTTATTGGGTGCCTCCGACCATTCATGGTTGGTCGAGCATGTCTCCGTTGGCTCATCTTTAGATGGCAACAAGGTCACATCACCCCTAAAATAAGGTCCTCAAACAAGCAGATCGTAGTGGTTCCTACCGCTGTAAAGCAACCTCACAGGTTTCTTGGGTTTTCCTCCCTTGAACTCAGCTCCATATTCTGCAATAGGAATAAAGCTAGAGCTACGCGAACCCATTCTGTGCTGAAAATTAAGTAGAGAACATGTTAATTTCTCCTATTCTTTTCAAACGTCGACACAAATGAAATCGTTATATCAGAGAGGGCTGAATTAAATTTGTGCAGTTAAACTTAAAGGGAGTAACACCACCTAATCCTGTTCCTATCTCAGAAATTGCCCAAGACTATCAGAGAATATACTCGACCTCAGTTTAGACACCAACATTTGTATGGGTATTGATTTAGGTATCTTAGTTGAGAAAAGTATACCTCATGCTCTGGTATGTAGACAATGATAGGTTGCTTACAGAGCTTTGACAATACCTGATAGAGGTTAATACAGATCATGATTCATACGTGATGTGAACGAACGGTGGCTTTACACATGGCGCGTAAATGCAAAATAGATTTAACAAAAATCTGAGTATAGCTTGTGAAGATACGCCAGAAGAAGAGAACTAACCAATAGCTCTGACTCTCCTCCCCAGAAATTAGGTGTACGAATTCGTCGGCAGTAGCTGAATTTATTTTTGTAAGTTCTCATTATCAGACAGCAATCAAAGACATGTGGAAATCCAAAATCTAAGAGGACAACTTAACATGAATAGAAAGAATAAAAAAGTAAAAAGGGAAACCAACCAACCGTTCTAATGGCTCCTCAGCAGTAATTGCAATGAGAGCTTCTTCATACTGCCGTCTTTCTTTGCCATTATCACAGATAACTTCTTTCACAGCCATGCGTAAATCATCTGCATGTTTAAGCTACCAACATCAATGATTTATGAAAATTAGAACTTTAGATCATTCATACACAAACTCCAGAATGTATACTCATATGATTACAAACACTTGAAAACTATTAGTATAACAACCCAAATCCACCGCTAGAAGATATTGTCCTCTTTGGGCTTTCCCTTTTAGACTTCCCTTCAGGTTTTTAAAACGCATATGCTAAGGAGAGGTTTCCACACCCGTATAAAGAATGTTTCGTTCTCCTCCCCAACCGATATAGGATCTCACAATTAGAAAGAGGATAGATGTCCACAGTCCCATACGCCTTTTGTTGTGTGACTGATAAACATATTTTTGTGCTACAAGCACAACTCACTCGTCAAGGTCACCTGAGTGTCGAAGTGGGCTTGTCAAAATGAAACACTAATTCAAGACAAAAGAAAAAAAAGACTCTAGCTTTGATGTTCATGGTAACCTTAGTAGACAACTGGAGCACCCAAAAACATTTGGTTGATATAGTAAACAGAATATTTGCACAATCTTCCTACTTGTTCAATCAACATGAAGATTATGTTCCGCACTCAATTATCCAAGAAGATATGTCTGCACTCGCATTGTGCCTATAAGAGATGATATATCAGAGCTTACCTGCATCATTTTTCTCCTCAAATGGACGAAGAGGAATCCCCTTGTTGAAAGCCATTCCTTTGGCCTGATTTTATTAAGAGGAAGTTAGTTTAAAAGGCAATAAAGATTGCCCCCACTTCCTTGAGACAGCCAGTAAGCAGGAATACAAATACTTGCGAATCACTGTCCTTAATCTTATTTCTGAAGATTATCCTTGTTTCTAAAAATTTATTTGTGTTTCACTTCATAAATTTTGTTTTTAAAATTTGCTTTTTAGACCGAAAATGAAGTGGCATCAAAAGCATAGCAAAGAAAGTGAAAAACAAAAATCCACAATTAGATAATTTGAAACATAAATTATAATAAACAGAGGGAATCACAAAATAAATTCAAGAGAGAACACAAGAAAAGAATAAGGGAAGATAGGTTACAAGCGCACGGAATAGGCAGCGTCCATCTCCAGTAACTTTCTGGACTTTGTAGTGCTCAGCTTTCCTCAATGCAGGCGATTCAGCGCGCCTAAGAACAACAATTTATGAATTCCGAAAAGACACGGATATCAAAAACTTTCGCCCAACTAAAAGAGAATGAATGAACTTACAGCATGGGTCCAATTTTAGCAAAGAGTGGGCGGCCGCGATTCATAGAAAAAGGGAAAGAAGGAGCGACTGAGTTGGAAGGTGAAATTGAATTTACAGGCGAAGATACGAGCTCAAATCGAGCAATTCCTAGTCGCAATTGCTCGAGAATCGCCACTACGAGATGAACAAACCGACAATAATTCGAAAAGGAAAAATAACGAAGAAAAACAGAGAGACAATGAGAAGAAGATCCATAGGAATGAAGAAGGTCTCACCATTTTGAGGTTTCTCCGCCATAATATCCATGGAAAAGAAGCAAGCTACGAAGAGGGAGGCGCTGCCCGGCAAAACTAAGTTCCAATACAATTTCATCCATTTCTTTAAATATAAATAATTTTCATTTTTTTTAATCAATTAAAATAAGAGAATTTAAGATTATTTATTAATTTTAATTTTTGATACAGACACTTAATACAGGAAGGGAATAACGGCCTTCCTATCTCGGGGATAATCCTCCCCGAACTTGTTCAAGTACCACGTGTGGTTCGCACGTGCCCTGGGCACTAAATTGGCACACGTGTAAAGAAAAAACCCTAGCCCAGCCCATGACCCGCACATCACCGCCCAGCCCAGCCACTCCGCAATCTCTCCCAAATAATTAGGGCAACTCACCAACTCAAACCACCCTCCCGTCGGCACCTTATATCCGCCGCCCGCCATCTTCAATTTTACCAGAACACCATCCGACCAAATATTCACTGCCATCCCCAGCAGAAAAACCACCGCCCCACCGAAAAACCGCCACCAAAACCACTCGTCTCTGTCGTAATCCATGTAGTGAGACACAGATCTGGTCTGCAGGTAAGAGTTGAGCAAATTGAACACGAATGCCATGAGCGCCATAACCACCGGGAAACCGGTGGCGGAATTCCGTCGAGTCCCACTCCGGAGAAGGCGAATCGGGTAGAGACAGGTGCGATTGAGATAGTGGAGGAGGAAGAGGGAGATGAGAAGGAGAGACTTGTAGTTGGAGGAGTTATCACCGGAGGGGAAGAGTAGGAGAGTCAGCCATAGGGTGGGACTTTCCATGAGGAACCACGCCAACGGAACCGACATGGTCGGGCCCCACCCCGGGCGGTTGTGCTTCCCGTAGGGCGCCTGAAGAAACCTCAGGGAGACGGCGGTCGGTGGTCCGATGAGGTACAGGGCGAGAAGGCTGTTGTGGAACAGAGTCTGGTCCGAAGCCATTAGTGTGATGGGTTGGAGGAATCTGGTTGTGGGTTTGATTCAAATTTGTACTATGGCCCCATTTTAGTTTGTATGTACATGCCGAAAGAAACTTTCACAGAAAACGACGCCTCTGGAACCTTATAGCCAAGCCACCCTCCCTACTCATTAAAGTCCATGGCTCTGGCTATGCCTATGGCTGGAGAAAGCTGAAAAGAAGATCCTATTCTAATTTCTATAACTAAATTTTGGTACAAAATTAATTGGAGAAAATGAATACTCATTTAATATATAAATCAATGAAGGAATAATTGTACCCTAAAGGACGAATAAATTAGGGACCTTGAGCCTTCAAGGAGTGAATTGTGTATAAATAATATTAGAGTCAAATATCGACTGCTAATGAAGACGTTCGACCTTTCTTCAATCTAGACTTTATATCTAAACTCATAGATCCAATTGTTGAATGATTGAGGGTTGGACTTATGGCCCATAAGACTATCAGGAATATAAGAGAGGCCTCACCAAAAAAAAAAAAACAAATTGCATGAAAAAACAAATTGCATGGAAAAACAGATATTGAGTGTAATTTTAAAGAGTGTTTTAATTTATACAATTATTATCAATTTGAGGCTTAAAACTAATACAAAATAATTTATTATTATTATTATTATTATTATTATTATTGGGGAAGAGTAATTATGGATGATAATGATGTGGCAAAGTAATTAGGTAACATTAATAATGATCTAAAAAGGAATGGTGGGGTTTGATTGCAATATTTTTGGGATCAATGGGTTGCGCATGCTTTTATATTGTATTATTACCTGATTACCACTTCACCTTTATTTTATTATATATACATAATAATAACCACCTCCATACTTCTTTAATTAATTGCCAAACAAATTTCTTAATGAATATTATTAAAATTAAATTATGTTGAGTTTTTTTTTGGAAGGTAAATTCCGACACGACAAATCTCAATTGTATCAATGATTGAATAGCAAAGGAGAGACAAATAAATATACACAATGTTGGTGGGGACTTATAAGTTAACATTAAATTTAGGGGAAAAAAGCATTAAACGAACACATGGATCCATATTCCTTTCAAAACAATCCTTCACATCGTGATTTTGGAACCTTTCCTATTATGTTTAATACATCATTAAATTTATAAATGCATCTAATATTTCTATTAAACGGTTTAAAGATTCAAATTTTTTTATTTTTTAATTAAAAATATATATTTTAACGAATACTTCATGAATTTTGCTAGAACATAGAGTAATAATGTTAGACATATAAATAGACAAAGGAGAATCATGTTGGACCAACCAACCTTTGGATACCATGGAAAGGCAAACCATAATTCAGGTATTTCATTTTTCATTAATTAAAATAAATAAATAAAGAGCAAGGCAAACCCACAAGCCTTTTGCCCTTGAAAAAAAAAAACCACATATTTTTAAAAATTAATTATTTAAAAAGAAATAAAAGGGTTAAAGTTAAAGATAGGGGAGGACGGCAAAGCGGTTTACACTATATAGTATGCCCACACTGATCCAGCACCGTGGATTTGGGCTTACCGGGTCTTACCCACCTCATGACGACCAACCACAACATTCCACGTGTAATACGGTGACTGGTTATCTTAAATTTACATTAATTAATTTGTTTTTTCACGGTGGTTCAGCGGTTTGTGTATTTGATAATGTGAAAGGGGCTTTGGAAATTTAGATTCTGTGTTGAGCAACCTTGGGATTCGGAGGCAACAATAATACAATAAATACAATAATACAATTATACAATGCACCTTATTCATTTCGCCATTTATTCACTTTCCAAATCAAATAATTATTAAAATAAAACATGTTGAATATTTGTATTTATAACAATAAATAATAATAATAGTGGTGTTTTCATTGAAAACTAAAAAGGGACAGATGTACCCCATAGCTCATTTCGGGAAATTTGCTTGCTTTGGAGATTCTAGAGGGCGATGGATGTAATTTCATGAAACTCGTTTGCCCCCCCCTTTTTTTTTTATTTTTCTTCTTTATTTTTCAATTATATTTTTGTTATTTACAATAAGAATAATAATTTTGGAAAAAAATATGTATCAAGTGGAAATTAAAAAAAGGTAAAAGGGTGGGGGTGGTAGAATAGTCATTTCCATTGCGAGTTCCCCCTACAAACAATTATTTATTTATTTAAAATTTGGGAAAATATTAAAAGAATTTATTAAAAAGAAATGAAGCTGCAAGATCTCAGTCTTTTTCTCTTTCTTTCACTTTCCTAATTCCTTCTCGCCAACATTTCCCAATATCCTATTATGACAGCCTTCTTCTTCTTCTTCTTCTTCTTCTTCTTCTTCTTCTTCTTCTTCACTCTCTCATAGCTTCTCCTTCTTTGTTATGAATCCCTCCACCCACGAGCAACCAGCACCTCCTCCTCCTTTGCCGCCGTTGCCCCACCGCCCTTCCGCCGCTTGTCCTCGTCACCCACAAGAGCAGTTTACTGCTTTCTGCCCTTTATGTCTCTGTGAGCGTCTCTCTCTTCTCGATTCCTCTTCTACTACTTCTTCTTCCTCTACCCGGAAACCCCATTCCACTGCTGCCTCTGCTCTTAAGGCTATTTTCAGGCCTGCTCCTCCTAATCGACCCTCTTCTTTTTTTCCTGAGCTTCGTCGTACTAAATCCTTCTCTGCTTCTAAGAACGACGCCTTCTCCGCTGTCTTTGAGCCGCAGAGGAAATCTTGCGACGTTCGAGTGCGTAACGCTCACTGCTCTCTCTTTTCCCACGACGCTTCTGCTTCCTCTAACCTTGTTGCTCCTCCTGCTGAAATTACTCCCGAGACTAAGATTTTGGAGGACTCCAGTTCGTCCTGCCTTGAATCGCATCCCGTCGGCGACGGGGAAATTAAGGTTTCGAAACGACCCAATGTGGTGGATGTTGTGATCGAAAACGGAGTTCAGGAGATCGTTGAAGAAGAAGAAATTCGGGTTGAAGTAGGGCCAGAACCGGTGCAACTACAGGAGGAATTCAAAACCATGAAGGATCATATAGATCTCGATTCACACACGAAGAAGCCATCCGGAAGGGGGAGCTTCTGGTCGGCGGCTTCCGTTTTCAGCAAGAAGCTGCAGAAATGGAGGGATAAACAGAAGGAGAAGAAGCAGAGAAACGGCGGTGGATCTACGACATTGCCAGTGGAGAAGCCAATCGGACGCCATTTCCGAGATACCCAGTCGGAAATTGCTGACTACGGCTACGGCCGACGATCCTGCGATATTGATCCGAGATTCTCTCTCGATGCCGGCCGAATGTCCTTCGACGATCCCCGCTATTCGTTCGACGAACCGAGGGCTTCTTGGGACGGGTATTTGATTAGCCGAACGTTCCCAAGAATGCCCACTATGCTTTCCGTCGTTGAGGATGCCCCTATCAACGTCTTCCGTACCGATGCCCAAATTCCCGTCGAGGACTCCATAAATTCAACCAATGAGGAAGAAAATATCCCCGGCGGGTCTTCGCAGACCCGGGATTACTATTCAGACTCTTCTTCCCGTCGACGGAAGAGCCTCGACCGGTCCAACTCCATCAGAAAGACCGCCGCAGCGGTGGTGGCTGAGATTGATGAGATGAAGTCGTCTGTTTCGAACGCCAAAGTTTCTCCTGCAACTACAGATGTGTGCCATGGCCCGAAACTAGCCATCCCAGATAGAGATTCGAACTCCAGTTCCCTGCAAGAGGACTGCTCTAAGTCCTTCGATTCGGCATTTAATGATGCTGCGTCGGTGGTTGGGACGGGGAACCGGAAAGAGGAGTCAAAAAAGTCCAGAGGGTGGGGGAAAGGTTGGAGAATCTGGGGATTGATTAACCGGCGGGGAGGAAACAAAGATGAGGAGGAAGACAAAGAGAGTAGTAGACCCAATGGCATGGAGCGGTCGTATTCAGGGTCATGGCCGGAGCTGCGCGGCGAGCGGAATAGCGATGTCAAAGGAGGGTTCAATCCCAAAATGTTTAGGAGTAACAGCAGTGTAAGTTGGAGGAGTTCAAGTATGATGGGTGGATCTTTCAGTAGTTCAAGGAAAAGCAATGCAGAAACTAATGGGAATGGGAGGAAGAAGAACGAGGAGCCAGTCTTGGAAAGGAATCGTAGTGCTCGACATTCTCCGACGAACATCGACAATGGACTTCTCCGGTTCTACTTGACGTCGTTGCGGGGCAGCAGGCGAGGCGGGTCGGGAAAGGTGAAACCAAATCAAGCACAGTCCATTGCTAGAAGTGTTCTTCGACTGTATTAAACTGATATTGGTTGGGGAAGGATTCAATTCAAAAACATGTTTTCTGGTTGAAAGTTGCTACATGAATATATACATATATATTTGTTGTTCAAGCGCTTTCCTTCCTTGCTGGGTTTATTGGAAATGGATGGAAAAACAGTTTCAAAACTGTTCATGTGTCTTCTTCATGTTCATCTTTCTACTGTGATTTGATTTCATCACATTGTTTGAGTAAGCAAAGCACTTGAGAATGAGACAGCCAATGCCCAAAAGAAAAGGGGAAATCATGATGAAGCTCTTGATTCTTGTTTTGTTTCTTATATTATCAATATCACTGATGGTGACATTAATATCTTTGTAATAAATGAAGTCAAAAGCATTACTGCAAGAATTGTGAATTTAATTTGTAGGGTCGACCATGATTGGCTTCACATAAAACTTTATTTTATAAATAATAATAAAAAACAATCATATTACATCAATCTAATAATATTCCATTGGAATGAGAGAAGAAGAGTGTTAGTGAAAATGCTAGATTTGAAGGAAGTGGACTGTGAGATCGAGATCGTACATCAATTAGAGAGGGTAACAAAACATTCTTCCCAAAAGCTAATCCTTTTGTTTAATAATTTTGCCCACAAAGTCAACAAAGCAACCAATGTAAAAGAAAAGAGAAGAAAAAGAAGCAATCCCAACAATAAGTTGGTCACAATCCACACTTTTTGACCATTCAACACTAGAATTAAAAGTTGTCCAACTCAATGTAATGAAAAGCGAGTAAGTGAGAACGTATGAGAGCATCAAGGACTGGATTTTCAGCGCAAATGGCCTGTTGCCCTTTTGGAAGTGTAGCTTTTAGCCACTAACAGATAGACAAAGAAATTAACCACGCTGAGAATCGCCAACAGCCAGAAGAAATAGTCAAGATGTCCCTTGTTTAAGTTACTAGGAATCCACCCCAGCTTCCCGTGTCTCGTCGACACTTTCGTCACGATTGTAACGATTAACGTGCTTAAGTAATTTCCCAATCCAACCGTTGTGAGAGACAGTGCAGACATCATGCTTCTCATTGCATCCGGTGCTTGGTCATAGAAAAACTCCATCTGTCCGATAAATGTGAAAACTTCTGCACAACCAATGAAAAAGTACTGCGGAATTTGCCAGAAAATCGACATCGGAATGTTCTCCGCATCGTACAGGTTGTTCTTCCTTACGTACTTGAGCCTGACAACTTCCAAGCCCCCGGCTGTAACCATGGAAAACACAGAGATGACCAGTCCTATTCCCATCCGTTGTAGCTGTGTGAAGCCACGCTCATTTTTGGTGAACTTCCTGGCCAATGGGACGATGAGTTTATCATACACCGGAGCCCAGAAGAGCACGCTGAGGGTATCGAAGATCGAAAGCGAGGCTGATGGGATTTTGAAACTTGGCCCAATGTGCTGATCCATTGTATTGCCTTGTAGAACGAACATGGTGCTCATTTGGCCATACACTGCTGAAAATACTATTCCACTCGCCCACACAGGCAACAACCGGACAATGCTCTTCAGCTCCTCAACTTGTGTCACTGTACAAAGCCTCCATGCGTCTCTTTGGCCCTTCATCCTATCATTTTCAGTCTCTACAGAAGCCTTATCCAGGAACCTGAATCATACGGATAATATAAGAATCTCTCCACAGTTGATGAATATACTTGCATAAAATGGCAGTAAGTACATTGATGAATATACTTACTTCAACTTGTTCGTGTGTTCGAGCTTGCGACTTCCTTCAATTTTTGACTCAACATCATCAGCAGTCTCGTAAAGGAGAGACTTATCTTCTGGAACTCGTACCCCGTGTTTCCGACACGCTGCGATGATAACTTGCAAAATTCTGGTGAGAGGACTTCCTGCAGGCTTTTGAAGACGGTACAAAGAGCTACCAGAGAAGAAAAACACAACAGCAATAGCCATGGCTACTGCAGGAACTCCAAAGCCCCACCCCCAGCCTACATTCATTTGTATCCACACAAGAACTGATGAAGCAATCATGGCACCCACGTTGATTGAAAAGTAAAACCAATTGAAGAAGGAGCTCTTCTTCTTTCTTTCAACTTCATCAGTTTCATCAAATTGGTCAGCCCCAAAAGACGAAACACAGGGCTTGATTCCCCCTGTTCCAAGGGCGATCAAGTAAAGTGCTATGAATGTGGCAGCAGTTTGGCCTCCCGTTGGATGGCAACCAGTACTGTCACATGATGGCTTTAATCCAGGGACTGAAGCAGCCATCGTCAACGATGTCATGCCCTCCAATACCATACATAAAAAACATAGTATCACTACAAAGCGGCCGCTAGCTAAGGCTAACACGGTTCGAATAATCATGCATTTTAAAGACTTCAAAATGGCAAGAAAAGCTTACAAAGACATATAAGATTGAGAAACTGGCAATCGTCCAATATCTTCCCAAGTAAGCATCGGCCAAGAAGGCTCCAATCAATGGCGTAATGTAGCAGGTTCCTGACCAACTGGTAACACTATTTGAAGCAGCAACATTGTCCATGTTGAGACGTATTTGAAGATAGTTCACCAGATTGGTACTCATTCCATAATATGCCAATCTTTCACAGCATTCATTCCCTATATACCATCATTACAATTCGAGCATATAATAATCAAAACTGAATGTTAAAAACAAAGGGGAAAAAGAAAAAAATACCAAGAATGAAGCGGCAGGCCTTCCAGTTTCCAGTCTTCTTCTTATTAGCAGGATTCTTACGCATATCAACAGTACCATCTTTTGTATATATATCGTCTTCTGCCATTCTAAGGCCCTTTCTTGCTAAAATAACACCTACAGGACCTGTTCATCAAAACTAAATCAGAAACAAAATCGAAAACCACATACAATAATAATACAAAATTTTGAACTGGATTAAAATAATAAAAGGGTAGGAATCAACTTGCCCTTTTCCACGAATAAACTTTATTATTCAACAAACTAATTGTTTAATCAGTCCTAGGTTTGAGTGTCGCAATCAAATAATAACACAAAGAAAAGAGAGAATATGAAGAAGTCAAAGGCAATAGAGAAATCCAAACACGAAGCAATCACAATCAAGTAGTTTATGGAAGAGCCAAAGCGAGAAAACCCCTAATGAAATAGTCGAAAGTGAAGAATGAAAAAACCTTGAAGAAAAGGAGGAGTGATGGATGGATCAGAGCGATGGGTTGAGGAAGATGAAAGAGCGAGCAAAAGCAAGAGAGAAGAGCAGCCGGTTACTCCACCGTCACAGCCAGACAAATGGACATTTATTTACGTACATACAAAACACCAAAATCAAACGCACCTTCATTCTGATTGGGAAACAAAAACGTAACCATTTTACTTGCGGAATCCCAAGTTTTGTACGCCCATCCATTGCAAAAATTTAAATAATAAATATCCAAATAATTTTCTACAAAATTTTTTATGAAATACCGTATTTTTATACTACTTACTTACTTATTAATTAAAAATATTGTACGCTAGAAATAACTCTACATATTTTGTACTTACTTGCTCATTTATTTTCATATTCCTTCTTTCTTTTAATCATAATATTTAATATATTTAATATGAAAAATATAATTAAATATTCTTATTGGAAATTTGGGAGGTGTTAATTTTGATTGATAATATAAAAATATATATATATTTAATATGATAAAAACACCAAAAATGGATGTGCTATTTACGGCAAGACAGCTGGTAACGTGTATTTGTATGTAACACAGATCACAATTCTTAATTTATTTTTCTTTTTAATTCTTTCCCTTAAATTTTACCAAATTTGGAAAACTATATTCATATTTACACAAATAAGGCCAATTCTTCTTTATTACTTAAAAAATTCAAGTTCACAAGATTCCCAATATTGGATCAACACCCCCAACTATTTTTTCTGTTCACAATGGGAAAAAATGATCATTTGAGATTTAATATTTTGAGAGTAACATTATCGGTAGTAGAGTCAAACAGTAGTATGGTGACTTGAATTGTAGCAGCTCAAGCCCACCGCTAACAGATATTGTCCTATTTATCTTTTGAGGACCGCATCTTTGCTGACACTCGTTTCCTCGATTGGGATCTTGACCTGTATTGTATTTAAAAAATGATGATGTTTTGAAAGAAGCACAAATGGTTGTGTTGTGGTTTAGGATTGAAGGTTCCTTGGAAGATGAGGTAAAAGGAGTGAGTGACTAAGACCCATTTCCAAACCATTTCTGGTAAATAACTGATATCAATCAAAGGCCAGCAGAAGATAGAGAGGTTTGATGAGAAGGGCAGCTGAAGTGAGTGACCCACACCCTTTTCCCCACACCCTTTTCCCCACACCCTTTTCCAAATAATAAGCATATCAATCCCATAATATTAGAAATGAAGCTTCCATAGTGTCTGAGACACCAAAGAGCTGAGGCTTCAATCATATGGAGAAATGCTAAAAGGCCTCAATTATTGCTGCTGCTCATACAAACATACAACTAACAAGAACAGAAACTTTATGTAACATGTAAGATATATAGAACAAAATGGTGGATCTGCCTCTGGTTTCATCTGAAAATCCTTTGCTATCAAGATTTGTTTAACTCATCACCTAACTGCCAAAAAACGACATGGCAACAACACACACATCTTGTCTAAACCCATTTGGTGTTTCTCTTTATAAGCCTGAGTTCCATGCCCATCCTTCTCACCATCTTCTTCACCTCTCACACATCAAAATAACTCAGAGAAGGGAAACACATTAATGGAGTCTTGGTGGGTTCGAGCTTTTCTCTTATTGGCATTTTGCTGCCTTCTTCCTGGTTTGGCTGAGTCCAGAGTTCGCCATTACAAATTCAATGTAAGCCTTTCTTCTCTTTCAACCTTTCTTGGATATTGGTTTTAGAAAAAGAGAGCTTTTGAATGACTTATTTCTGTTATGGCTTGATTTTAATGAGTGATATTGACTCATATTGGATGGCAGGTGGTGTTGCGGAAGGCAACCAGACTTTGCTCAACCAAGCCCATTGTCACTGTCAATGGACAGTTCCCTGGACCAACCCTTTACGCTAGGGAGGGCGACACCGTGCTTGTCAAAGTCGTCAACCACGTCAAATATAACCTTTCAATTCACTGGTAAAATCTCACAAACTGCATTCTCAGTAACCTAATAATGGTGTTGCAAAAGTCATAATCTTATGAGTGTGTACAACGTTGGTGGTAGGCATGGAATCAGGCAACTCCGAACGGGTTGGGCTGATGGACCGGCATACATTACACAATGTCCTATTCAGCTGGGGCAGAGCTATGTGTACAATTTCACCATCACCGGCCAAAGAGGCACACTCTTCTGGCATGCTCATATTCTCTGGCTGAGAGCCACCGTCCATGGTGGCATCGTCATCTTGCCAAAGCTCGGCGTGCCTTATCCATTCCCTACGCCCCACAAAGAAGCTGTCCTTGTGCTTGGTATGAGACTCAAAACTTCACTAACTCTCCTTTCTCTCCTTTCCCCTTTACAAAGTGGAGATTTTGACTTGCTTTTGTGAATGAATTGCATAGCTGAGTGGTGGAAATCAGACACCGAAGCTGTGATCAACGAAGCTCTTAAGTCAGGATTAGCACCAAATGTCTCTGATGCTCACACCATCAATGGCCTTCCCGGATCCATATCGAACTGCCCTACACAAAGTAATTCAACTAAGAACCTAACCTGTTGGGAAGCAATAAACAGTTCTAATTCTCTTCTTTTTGGTAATCAGGAGGCTTCACATTGCCTGTTCAAAGAGGGAAGACCTATTTACTACGCATAATCAACGCTGCACTGAATGAAGAACTGTTTTTCAAAGTCGCAGGTCACAAGTTAACAGTTGTAGAAGTCGACGCCACATATGTCAAACCATTCAAAACAGACACAGTTCTAATCACTCCCGGCCAGACCACCAACGTCCTCTTAACCGCAGATCGAAAATCTGGCAAATACATGGTGGCCATCTCTCCATTCATGGACGCTCCGATCGCAGTCGACAACAAGACTGGCATTGCCACCATGCACTACACCGGCACATTGGCCACGTCCCTGACAACAAACACCAACCCCCCTCCTCAAAACGCAACCCAAATTGCCAACACCTTCACAAACTCCCTAAGAAGCTTGAACTCCAAAAACTACCCTGCCAAGGTTCCATTGACAATCGATCACCACCTCTTGTTCACCGTTGGTCTTGGAATCAACCCATGTCCCTCTTGCAAGGCCGCCAATGGAAGCAGAGTAGTGGCCAGTATCAACAATATAACGTTTGTAATGCCCACCACCGCTCTTCTACAAGCACATTTCTTCAAAACAAAAGGTGTTTTCAGCACAGATTTTCCAGGAAACCCCCCTCACAAATTCAACTATTCAGGACCCGGACCTAAGAATTTGCAGACTACAAGCGGAACTAAGCTCTACAAATTACAATACAACTCCACAGTGGAATTAGTTCTACAAGATACAGGAATCGTAACCCCAGAGAACCATCCCATTCATCTCCACGGATTCAATTTCTTCGAAGTCGGACGAGGGATCGGCAATTTCAACCCTAAAACCGACGCTAAGAAATTCAATCTCGTGGATCCAGTGGAGAGGAACACAATCGGAGTTCCGTCTGGTGGATGGACGGCAATAAGGTTTCGAGCGGACAATCCAGGTAAAACGGATTCGACTCCTCTTTCGATTCTTTGTTTAAATCTTAAAGCATCGAAATGAATTCGACCGATTCAATCGGAAAACAAAAACAGAAATTAAAAGAGTTCGGATTTGACCTTTCAGGAGTGTGGTTTATGCATTGCCATCTGGAAGTGCATACGACCTGGGGATTGAAGATGGCGTTTTTGGTGGAAAATGGGAAAGGCCCCCAACAGTCGCTTCTGCCGCCGCCGAGAGACCTCCCAAAATGCTAATCCACACGAAATGATACACCAATAATAAAGGAATGAAATTTTGGTTTGATACAGATTATGTAAAAATTGAGTCATTTTATATTATATAGTTCATCATGCGAATACGGTATGGAATGGAAGTAAAATCCATATCATGATTATCTCTTCTTTTTACTGCATTTATTGTAATCCAATTATGTGGTTTTCCTATCTGTATTATATATACAAAAAAAAAAAAAAAAAAAAAAAAA
>NW_019268520.1:6787308-6806649 GCF_002738365.1 Cucurbita moschata
AAAAAAAAAAAAAAAAAAAAAACATAATTTTTAAACTTTAAACTCAAAATGTCCCCACAAATTCCAAATCAGCCAATCAAAATTCGACACCCTTTGCCCTCTCTCTCTCTCTTCATTATGTGCCTTGTTCTTCTCCCATACATCTCGATGCCAGCGGCAAATCCAATCACTGTTTTTCCTCTTCTCTGTTTGATTTCTTTTTGAAAATACCCATCTTGTTATTGGTTAATTTGAGTGTCTGGATTTGACTCTGTTCTTCCTCTGTTTCAATTCATGCGATCTGTGTTGGATTCTTCAGATTCACTGCATTTCCTCAACGGGGTTCTTTCGGGTTTTCGATTTTCTTCAACTTCTATGTGTTTTAATCTGTGAGTTGTTCTAAATTGGGCTGATGAAACGAGGAATTGGGATTTGAGTTGACATCAAGTATCAGTGAGGCTTGCTGCATTTTAAAACGAATATCTAAACCAACCAAGTTTGGGCTGTGTATTAGTTTGTCTGAAATTTGAACATGGGCCTGAGTTTGGTGTGGAATGACGTATTGTCATCAGCTTCATAGTTTTAAAACGTATCTGATAGGAGCGATTCCTACACGTTTATAAGGAATGATCTGTTTCTATACCAGTTCCAACTGATGTGAGATCACAATCCACACTTTGTGAGTTCATTTGGTTTAGTTTAGTCAGATGTCCATTGAGATATCGCTATCGACATAAACACTGGAAACGTACCCAACACAATCATTATCCATTTTACTTGGAGACTTTGAACCAACGTAGAGGGGGAAGGCTTTTGGGGTTTAAATGACGATGGAAATGACCTTTACTCTCACAAAACCTTATCCAATATCATGCGAGAAATGGATAAGGTTTGCTGGTTTTTCTGCTCATCCCCATCTCTTATTGTCGGATTGTCTTTGATACTTCTTCTTCTTCTTCTTCTTCTTCTTCTTCTTCTTCTTCTTCTTCTTGTTCCTCAGTTCCCCATGGCTACATTTCTTCATTTCCAAACTTCAGGGTTCCCTTAGCTAAGCTCTTAGCTGCTTCAAGTTGTCACCTTTTGGTCGCAGCTGTCTCTCCTTTAGCCAGTTCATTGCTTCTCAATAATGCCCCATTCCACACCCAATCACATAAAGAAATAGCTGTGGAAATTTCGATTCTGATTATGATTATGAATTTGGAGTTGTGTCTGGTTGTTGGTCCTCAAAGTATGGCGACACACCCACCTTGTCCACCCCGAAACTAAAACCTTAATTACAAACATCACAAAACAAACACACACACACACACCGCCATCTGGGGTCTCATTTAATGGGGTTTTTGTTTCCTTATTCATGGCTGTACTTGTTGCCCCTCCAAACCACAACTCAAACTAAATGTCACTCCCCCAATACCCCAACTTATCCGTTTTTTAGCTCCTGATTTTGACATCATATCTTACTCCAATATCCTATATTAACGATTCAAGTAAATCATCCGTACATTTGATTAAATATTATAAGTTGACAACCTCTTTCCGTGATTGTCATGTTTTTTTTTTTTTTTTATATAATCTCTTCTTTTACTAAAATACACGTAAATACATCAAAAACCAACGCGAATTTGAACCATAAAAAAATGTATTTTTTATTTTATAATACAATCTTCATGATCATTAATTGTTTATAAATTATTATGCATATATAAATTTAACATATTCTATAATGAATGGAAGAAACAAATTGCAAATAATTGAGATTCTTTATTCCTACTCATTAACCTTCTTTTTTTTTTTGGGGCAAAGGATTCGCACTTATTAAGGTCAAAATTAAAATATATTCAGATTCATGCACCATAGACGATATAATCATATATAGGCATATTATTCAAATGATTAAGTTGTTAATTAATTAATCAGCATCTTTCTCAATTACTTAATTCACCAGAAAAAAGGAAAGTTAGTGGTCGGAGTTAGTTGATCTCCATTTTTGTGGAAAACTATGAATTAATATAATAAACCCATTAATAATTTAATTATGATAATTTTGAACGAGATATAAAAACTCGAAAGGATCTCTCCTTTTGAATTCGTGGAGGTATTTAAATTACCATTTTTCTCTCCCTCCCATTATGTTTTGTCTCCACTTATTTTATATCCAATTACATAACCGAAACCATTCCATACCAATTTAATCTACGATATGAGTTCAAAGCTAACAGTACGATCAAAATCTATGCCACTTAACGGTTAATGATTTTATAAATTATCCGACGGTGAAGAGACAAGAGACAAGGGATGTGTTATTGGTTTAGATGCATGAACAAAAACATTAAAGGGTGGTATAGTAATGTTTTTGACTTGTGTCTTTTCAACGTAGGCCTCTGTGTCTTTTGGTTTTGTGCTATCCATATTTTTTATTTTATATAAATTATTATTATTTGATAAAGATAAATATTGACCAATGATTAATTAATTAAAAAAAAAAGGTAGTTAGATATGCTTAGAAGCATTAGCCATTTAATAAATAGTAATGGGAAAGCAGAGAGAAACTAACAGTAAACACCATCATTTCAACGTTTGCAACTTTCTTCACATTTTTTTAACTTTTGGTTTGTAAACGCGAAAGGGTAATCATTATTAAGCGTTGTTTCGAAGAAAAAGAGGCAAAAACGACAATGTTGATCCCATTTTAGTAAAAACTATGTTTTTTAAAACTTTACTTTTAATGCATTTAGTAGTAAAAAATTAGAAGACATTTGAATGTGATGCTACACATCCAACGTTGTTAGACGAACACAAACACAACTCTCCATAATGGTATGATGTTGTCCATTTTGAACATAAGTTATCGTGGCTTTGCTTTGGGCTTCCCCCTCGTGCTAATGGAGAAAGTATTCATTGATTATAAATTCATGATCATTACTTAAATGAGCCGATGTGGAACTTTTATCATCTAACAACTGTTTCAATACGTGGCCATGTCAACGAACCAATCATACACTAATAACAATAATAGGTGGCCAAAGTGCATGAATGAGCCACTTCCCTTAATTCCTATATATACTCATTTTTCGCTCCCTCTCCCCTTCCAATCCAAACCATAAGTTTAGGCAAAATCAAAACATATATTCATTGAAACATGCCTTCTTCTTCTTCTTCTTCTTCTTCTTCCATTTCCATCGTCTCAAAATGCTCTGTTTTTCCTTATCAACCTTCCTCGTTGAACTCTGTTAAGCTTAAGCTCTCTGTTTCTGATCTTCCCATGCTCTCTTGCCACTATATTCAAAAGGGTGTTCTTTTATCTTCCCCTCCTTACTCCCTTGCTGATTTCGTCTCCTTTCTCAAGCTATCTCTCTCCGCCACTCTCTCCCATTTCCCTCCTCTCGCCGGCCGTTTCTCCACCGATGCTGACGGCTATGTTTACATCCTCTGCAATGATGCTGGGGTTGAATTTATCGAGGCTAAGGCTAAACATCTCACCCTCCATGCCCTTCTTTCCCCTCTTGATCTTCCGGTTTACTTCAAGGATTTTTTTTACTTTGATCGGACTATTAGCTACTCCGGCCACTCCAACCCCTTACTCGCTGTTCAGGTAATAAAATTGACATTTCTGCGATCACAGAATCTCATGGTTTGATGACTAATTCTGTAAATTTAATCTTATTAGGTGACAGAGTTGGCGGATGGTGTGTTTGTTGGGTGTACTGTCAATCACGCCGTCACCGACGGGACTTCGTTCTGGCATTTCTTCAACACATTTGCTGAAATTTGCAAAGGGACTAAAAAGATCTCGAATTCGCCGGATTTTAGTAGAAACACTGTTTTCAACTCGCCGGTGCCGCTGAAGTTTCCCGAAGGTGGGCCGGTGGTGACGTTTAACGGCGACGAGCCATTGAGAGAGAGGATTTTCCACTTCACACGAGAATCCATTCTGAAGCTGAAGCTGAGGGCCAACGTCAACAACCAGGTCACCGGAAGGAAACCGGTCAACGGATTTTACGACGCCGGCAAGATTTTGGGGAAACAGGGGAATGACAGTTGGAAAACGGTAGACGGGAACAACGGGACTAATAACGAGGGGAACATAACGTCCGTTTTGGAAAATTTGATTAAAACGAATGTCCCGAGTCGGACGGCGGAGATTTCGTCTTTCCAATCGTTATGCGCGCATCTGTGGCGCTCAGTGACACGTGCGAGAAAATTAGACGAGTCCAAAACGACGACGTTTCGCATGGCGGTTAACTGCCGCCACCGACTGAATCCACGGATGGATCCGTACTATTTCGGAAACGCGATACAGAGTATTCCGACGGTGGCGCCGGTCGGAGAGCTTCTGTCGAACGATCTCCGGTGGTGCGCCGATCTGCTGCATAAAAACGTGGTGACGCACGACGACGCCACCGTCCGCCGGGGAATCGCAGATTGGGAGAGCCAACCACGGCTGTTCCCGCTGGGGAACTCTGACGGTGCATCAATCACCATGGGCAGCTCGCCAAGATTTCCAATGTACGACAACGATTTCGGGTGGGGCCGTCCAATCGCCGTCAGGAGCGGCAAAGCCAACAAATTCGACGGTAAGATCTCCGCCTTCCCCGGGCGAGAAGGAAACGGCAGCGTCGATCTCGAAATCGTCCTCTCGCCAGAAACAATGGCTGGTCTGGAGCGGGACCCAGATTTTATGCAGTACGTCTCAACACCGGTATGATTGGTCCACCCAAGTGCGGGGCCCGCAAAGTAAAAATCTCTTTCAACGAATTAATTACTTTTTATGGTAAAAGTAAAAAGAAAAAAAAGAATAGCCATATATATATTTCAGAATCGTCTCTCGAAAGGTAAAAAAGTAAAACTGAGAGGAGGCGTGGAATTTGATGAAGTCATGAAGACAAAGAAAACGGCGACGTTTTGGCTATGGTTTTTTTATAAAACGCCTATTATGTTTATGATCAGCTATATATAACTTCCCCACGCCGTCGTGAAAAAAAGGATTCAAGATGGTTTCTAGTGTTGCTATGATTAATGGGATGATGTGGATTCTTAGTCTTAGTAATGGGAGCAATAACCAAAAATGGCGTGAACAAAGCTGAGTTTGAAATGAATATGGTGTCGGAATTATAATGTCGTGCAAAGTTTAGAGCAACATATCAAATTTCATCATTCAAAATCAATATCTTCATGTTCTTCATGTTCTTCATGTTCTTCATGTTCTTCATGTTCTTCATGTTCTTAGTTGGTGGCCAAAACGCCTGTTTATATGATGTGAACAACAAAGTTGACCATTTCTTTTCTGGTTTAATGAATATATACACAATGAATCTTATAGTATATGCCAAACAATCAAGCGGATGCTTCCTTCTGCTACTGAAACCAAGCTGCCACAGAAAAATGAAGAACAGGTGTAGCATTTCACTGATAACTCACTTCTGGGGATGGAAAAATCCGTTTAAACACCCATTGAAATGGTCTTAGAAACTGTGCTCTTTTCTTGCGCCAGAACCATATGGCTGCGTTGTATTGTTCGTTGCGGATTGTTCGAGTTGCAGCTTTCCAGTCGTATTTCTCCATCTCCGTTCGAGCTGCTTTCCCCATGGTTTCCCTCAGTTCGCGATTCTCCAACAGAGGCTTCAGCTTGCTTAAGCAGTCATCGATGTCTCCCGGGGTGTAAAGGTGCCCAATTTTGCCATCTAGTTCAGGAGGGATTATATCGGGAACTCCACCGGCACGAGCTCCGATCACAGGGATCCCAGAGGACATAGCTTCCAATACGACAAGTCCTAACGTCTCCGATTCAGAAGGCATTACAAATACGTCACCACTAGCATAAGCCTGAGATAGCTCTTCCCCTGATAACATCCCTGTAAATACTGCAGGCATCCCACTGAACATCTTTTCTAGCTCCTCCCTGTCGTGAAGGAAAACACATCAAACAATTACAAACAAAGTATCGCTCAATCCTGCCTATAGCATTTGGTTTTTCAGAATGATTTAGTTCTTGATATGCTAATTTAGATAATAAGCTCACTACGGTTGTCAAATCCTAGAACAGATACCTGTACGGTCCATCTCCAACGATCGCGATTCTTGCTTCGGGGAGTCTATCCATGATCCTATCATATTGATGGAACAAATGTAAGAACAGCTACACATTTTTATGAGGATCATACATGACCAAAGGTGGAAGGATGAATAAGAAGTTGGTGCACAATTCAGGCTCCATTTCATACCTAGACCATGGTGCAGAGGGTTAAGGAAGCTAACCATATTTCATACCTTTTGAGGAAATCCAAGCTCTTCTCAACTCCAATTCTTCCAACATGAACAATCAGTGGTTTATCAGGCTCTCCGCCACTGTTGGACAACGCCCATCATGTTAAAGGAGATGATCTTTTGAGTTACATTATTTAAGAAATAAATGTGAGGGAATGTTACCTAAGTTTCCATCTCATTACATGCGAGCGGAAGCGAGGATGAAAGCTTACAGAATCTACACCTTTATTCCAAAGTCGAATCTTATTAGCTGCAAAAAAGAGAAATCGAGTAAATACCGCTGATATAACTTGCTTATGAATATATGCTAGAGCCCACCGCTAGCAAATATTGTCCTCTTTGGGCTTTTACTTTCGGGTTTTCTCTCAAGGTTTTTAAAACACGTCTACCAAGGGGAGGTTTCCACATCCTTATAAAAAAAATGTTTTGTTTCTCTCTCCAATCGATATGTGATCGCACAATCCACCCCCCTTTAGGATCCAACGTCCTCGCTGGTACTCGTTCTCCTTTCTAATCGATGTAGGATCTCACAATAAATACCACTGATATAACTTGCTCGTGAATATATGCTCTAAGGTAAATAAAACACAAAAATATGTCAAACTAAATCTACCACTTTCTTATACACATTATAATCAATGGAAATCTACACTTAGTTGGTGCACTATTTCAAATCACCTGCTGTCACTCTTTCAGCTTCAAGATCCTTGCCAATGGCAGCAGATGGAACCAAAGTAAGATCAGCAGCTCCATGGAGGAATTCTAAAAAGAAAGACTGAATTCTAAATAGTGATCCTTAATATTCAAATTCATATGATGGAACAGAATAGATCTTCGTTTTTATCAGTTCAACAACATAATAGAATAAATCGTCGCGTACTTATAACGAGCCACATGGGTTTGACCAACCAACTAAATGTATATCTTGGAATGTATCTGCACATCAGAAAAGACAGATATATGGTAATCTAAACCTGGATACAATAAACAACAAGATCGACTCGTACGCAACAGTTCTCGGCTCAACAAACCTCGTAACTTGTTAACGATAATAGATTGCAATACGTCCAATCGTAAAAAGTCCCAGAAAAGAACTTACACAGGTACATGAGTATGGTATGACATAACTAGCGGTACACTTAATAGTTTTGCAATAATCAGAGCTCCAAACACCTAAAAACGAATCGAGTTGGACAACGGTCAATCAGCTTGCTCAATTTGATGACTAAATTCAAGAACAAAATATAATGAGATGATTTTTTTTGACTTGCCATTATCCCTGGTGATGATGCGTGTATGATGTCGGGTTTAAACCGAGAAACTTCCGAAATTATTCTTGGACTAAGTGCTAGAGAAAGAGGCACCTTCTGATACAAAGGGCATGGAAAGCTGCCAATAGTTAAAGATAAGTTGAGCAAACAAGAGAGGATGATAGGTTACTGAATGTTATTATCATCTGACATGAACTCCCAAACTTACCTTCGTGATCCAATTATTTTAGCACCATAAAACTCCTCAGGTACACCTTCATGAGTTGTCACAACCATCACCTAAGTAAGTTGCATAAAAATGTCAACTTCTCTATTGCTAAAAAGCAATTGATAGAACACACTCAAGCTTGTTGCAATAAAGAGTTTAAGATGGATTAAAACGGCTATCAAATGCTAAGACAGGAACACGAAAGGGATTAAATTAAACCTCGTCGCCCATTTCGCGTAGATAGCGAATGAAGTTCTGGAAGCGATTTTTGTATCCCGACACGTATCTGTAAAACCAACAATGGAAGGTAACTATCAGTGATTCAACACTTATGAGTATAGTTCACAAACAACCCAATACACATGAGGAATAGGGAGTAGATGCAAAATTTGACAGAATATCAGTGCAAGAACAACTAATGAGACATGTTTAAGGTTTTGGTGACATCAAAGACTGCGATGGATAGAGAAACAGTGATTTAAGTATAGATCAATGCAGCTAATTGTTGTAGTAAAACTACAAAGTGGCTTTCTATATCAAAAGCGGAATCAATGAAGTTAGAAATAAACCCTTCAAGAAGAGGCTAAACCCTCATTTGACATCAAGCATATAGCAGCTCCTAGATGCTATATAGCCGTGCAAGACAGACAAGAGCAGCTGAAGTAAAATCATAAGATCCGATTCCCAGTAACATATATTAGAGAGTACCAAATGGAAAGCAGCAAAATAAAGAGAAGGCCAAGAGAATAGGCAACACTAGAAATTACAAGTTGTTTAAGCATAGAAAGAAAGACTCACGCAAAGGGAGAAGGCTCCACAAAGAGAGCAATACGACGAGGTTTGGAAATGGTATCGGGGTCAAACAAAGGAGGGCTATCTTCCTCTCCATCTTCACCTCTGACTTCAGCAATAGTCATTCTGTTAGCCTTAACACTAAGAATCCCACTTCCCCTTTTCCTCAATCGAACAATTTCACAAAACAAACTTCTGGGTTTTGAAGTTGAAGATCTGGAATGATGGAATCCCAAAGAAGAAGGGGGTTCGTAGAAGGAAGTGGTGGTTGCTGCGGCGGCGGAAGTGGAAAGAGGGGGAGGAAAAAGAGAGAGATTTATAGAGAGAAAAGTAGTGGTCATATTGGAAAGGAGTTTGCCGGCATATAATATAGTAGGTGCAGTGTCTGAGTTGGGATTTGTGGGAATTGAAGAATTTTTAGCTGTCTGATGCGTTTGTAAAGTTGGGTAACAAAGCAAGCAATCGAAAATCAGGGTCCGCCAGAAAGCTCGTCCCGTGGTATTGAACAGTATCTGGGAAGGAATTGAGGAGACTCCTTTTATGGATATTCCACTTCTGATTTTTTGGTTCGGTTCGGTTGGGTTTGTGGAATCAACCAAAGGTTCTCTCAGCATATGCTTTTTCAGTCTCTGATTTCTAATAATTTCAAATTTGTATTCTTCACTTCATCCCCTTTTCCTCTAATTACGATTATCATGTGTTTATGTTCATATCATGATTACGATTAGGGGATAATACAGAATCTTCGTACATTCTAAACAAGGTGAGAAAACTCAACGCACACTCATCCAAATGGTTTGAATTTTCTATTTTGCTTCTTAATTTACAATTAGTATCTAAATTAAGGATTAAGTTTCGGTTTAAGAGATCTGATTAAGATTGGGTTGGGAAAAAAATCCCTCCTTTCCCCCTAATTCTAAATATTCTGTATTGGAAACAATTTCTAGGGTTCCTTTTTCTTAGATGAAAAATCAATTGTAAAATCCTTCAAAAGTGGATTTGAGTGGCTGATGGGAACAAGGAAATCAGCAAAATTTCAAAACCCCACCATTGTGCCATTGACATGTGGACCAAGATACTATTTATCCAACCTGTCAATGCCCAGTGGCTGGTGACCCTAAACTGATATAAAGACAACGATACACCAACAAATATTTCAAACAAATTGTTAACTTTTGTGTTTAATAAATTTTTAAATTTAAACTAAAAATAATTAAAGTTTAGTGTTGGATTAGATATAACTTTTAAGTTTATACTTAAATTATAACGGATGACTTTTATAAATTTAAATTAGATCGGCTCTTTGTCGGACAAAATTGATAATTTTATAAAACAATTATAAAAAACGTGGGAAATAATTGACTAAAAAAGTCTATAAAGTTTCATCTCATCATGATAGCTCACAATTTGTACCTAAAAAATGAATGATCCAAGATTAATGTAACATAAATATCTTTGTCCAATAAAATTTCGGCCAAATAATATCCTTTTCTGAGCATGTGCCCTTGTACCCCTAAAGGTAATGCATTAGGATATTCTATATTTACATTTATATATTAAAATTAGCTTCTCATATTTGCATTGGAATATTATATATTTAGAAGCTATATTAATATTGTCAAAATGAGTAGTGAGCATAGATTGGGCTTGTTATGGGCCTCTGGTGGTAATCCATGATAATTTGGGTCGGCCCAAGTTCAGTCAAATTATTTATGGGCCTGAACTGGTACCGGTATTGAATCCACAAAGCCCACATTAGAGTTTCAGCCCATTTTGACAGTTCAGGCGGTCTCTAATTTGGGCCCTACACACACGGGTCTGAAAGCCCATGAAAAATCATTAAGGTAAATATCATATTATACCCATAAAAATTGACATCAAAAGTATAGGGTTATGATTGATATTGTTCCAAATAATTAAGATGGAGTACAGTAAATGTGACAAGACCAGCAACAATTTACTGAGCTCTTTGCCGAAAAAGTCCATTGCTTTCTGAAGGGGGAAATTCTGTTTCCTTGAAAATATTTGGTGTGAACAGTAAAAAAAACATATTTTTAAAATTTGTTTTGAGAAAGTAAAAATGGATAAATAGTAACGGCAGAATATATCACTATCTTATTTATTAATGGTATGGGTAGCTGAAAAAACACTTTCTTTTGAAACTCGCATGATCTAAAACAGGAGCTTTTTAAAAGAATGGGTCAAATTTGTTGATTAATGATAATAAATAAATAATCAAATTGCTCTTGAATCAACACTGGTCATTGCTTAACTTTAAATTATAAAATAATTATAAGGGCAATTAGACGTGAAACTATCATTTTCAGCATATACAGTTTTTCAAAGAAATTGAGTAAAAACAGACATTATGGCGATGTTGATGGATGAGTAAGACTCCTAATTTTGAAGTCCTTGATGTTTGAGAATATGACTTGGCCATTTTTCTAAACAAAAATTAATTGCCACAATTGCCTCTCTATTCTCTTTCAATTCAGACATTTTCGTTTTGGACTTGCCTTCAAAGCTTTTGAAACTTGTTTATTAGGGACAAATTTCTACATTGTCATAAGAAATGTTTTGTTCTCTCTCCAACCAATGTGAGATCTTGGGCAATGTTTGGCTCTGATATTGGGACGATGTACCTACGAGGATGTCGAGTACCCAAAGAGGGTAGATTGTGAAATACTACATCGATTGGAGAGGAGAACAATGTGCTAGCGAGTACTCTGGGTCACCAAGGGGTGGATTAGGAGATCTCACGTCGATTAGAAAAAAAAAAAACAAAATATTCCTTATAAGAGTATGGAAACGTCTCCATGGATAATATATGCTAGCAGGGGGCTTAAAAGGTTGGTTACAAAGTTAAGGTTTATACAATATTTAGAATAAAAAAAAAAGGGTGGGGAAATTGCAATAGATTATGTTTAAAAAAAGGTGATTAAAAATGATGAAAATGGGTATGGATGAAAGAGTGGGAAATGATAAAATGAAAAGGAAAAAAAAGGAAAAAAAAAAAAAGGAAAAGGGGTCTTCTTTGTTTGGTTTGGTGATCGTCAAAAGCAGAATAGTGAGCATATGTTGGCGTGCGTATTCATCAATGTAATGTAATGGTTTAGAAAAAGAAAGAAAGGCAGAGAGAAGCAAAAAGTAGGATAGCAATGACGTACCAGTATAATTAAAGGTGTTGAACAGATGAAGAGTCATGGGAGAGGGAGTCAACAGGCAGATGGAGAATTCAATTCATCTTTATTTCTCAGTCAAAAGGGCAAAAATCTGAGAGCATGCAGATTTTTCAACACAAATTCTTCTGCCAATGGACAGTAAAAGAAGAAAAGAAAAACACAGCCTGTGACCTCAACCAACACAGACACAGACCCATTAGCATCATCATGCTGATGGATTTCTGTGATTCTACTGAAATTGGGAATCGAGATGGCCAACAAAAGAGAAACTCGTAGGCCCCATCCATTGTGCCTCAAAAGCAACGATGTTGCTGAAGAGTATCGAGTGGTTGTCTCTCTCTCTCCCTCCCTCTTCTACTTCCTTCTCATTCTCCTCCTTTTTATTCTCTGTTGGCTCCACTCCTCTCTTTTTCCGACCTAATCCACTTCCCCATTGCTTGATCTTACCCACAACTCCTCATCATCTACTACGCACACAAATAAAACCCACTCTTTCCTCAAGTTCAGCCCTTCATTTGCAAACCAAGACTTGTAGAGCTGTGAGTGAGCATGTTCTTCAAAGCTGTCTTTATGGGGTCCGGAATTTTCTAAAGGGTTGGTAAAAGTTCCTGCAGCTTCTATCACTCATATTCAAATGAAATGTCCATTTGAGCGTAAACTAAACGCTTACTTTGAGCCTTACTGCCCACTGAATCAGTCTTAACCACAGTGGAGAGTTTCTTAATTAAGCCCCATTCTTTCGTTTTCATTCTTCTTTCTCTTCCTTCAATTTGAATCAATAAATGCTCCTTATTCTTACAACCTAACTCGCTGTCCCTTCTCCTTAACAAAGCTACTTACTTCTCCCCCACATCCCACAAATCATATCGAAATCTCTCTCCCACCCCATTATTTGTTTACCCTTTGGATTTTCATCTCAGTTGGAAGGTTCAGATGTCAAGGAAAGCGAGCAAACGGGTCAGCTTCAGTCCCGATGTGAATGATAAGCCAACAGTCCTGCTCAAACACGGCGGCCGTGATGGCGGAGCCGGAATATGGAGCTTCGGCCTGAGCAGAGACACAAGGTACTTGCCGGTTAGGTTTCTACAGAGCCTCAAGGCCAAAGTAAGTGAAGCCATTCGCTTTGTATCAACAAGAAAATCTTCTCGAAAGGTTTCTTCAGCCTCCACCTCCACCTTTACAAGGTCAAGATCGGTCTCGGACTCCATGGACTCGCATCGAGCTGAAGCCATTGAAGATTGCATCGAGTTCTTAAACCACTCTTCATCTTTGTCCAGATCAAATTCAGTCTCTGGAAGTACGTACTGAAAGTTCTGTACTCATGGGAATGGAATGTGCATGTAAAATTTAGTCGATATTTTAGACATTCTTTTGCGTGCCCGTCTCTGTAAGATGATGCTTTAGCAGATGATAATAGAGTTTCTGCCTTCGAATCTCTGAAATTTTCTTGTCTAAATGCGTGAACACCAGAGATCTGTTCATTAAAAAATTACATAAATTGGATATCAACAAAATATCACTTGATCAGGTAAATAATATGCATAAAAGTTTACTTGGCTGAGTTGTTCTTGTTCAGTATTGTCCATAAAGGAACTGGATGGAACAACCACCGTTGACGGCCCAAATAATGGCATCTCCTCAAGGAGTGAATGGCCTAGACAGCACGAATCTCTCTGCGTGATATGTTTGGGCCATAAATTTTTAGAAGCCAACAGTTAGACAGGGATGAGTTAGACCTGTGAATTTGGAGGGCCACGCCTTTGAAGAGCTGAAAGATTCTCAATTAGCAAGCATGGTTGGTCAATTCTCAATCAGGGGACCCACCTGTAAAACCCCAGTTTGTCCAAACAATTGCAAAGGAGAAACATAGGAACATGCAGACCCACATGCAGTGCAATGCTTAATGGTATGCTCGAAATGATATTCCTTATTTGTTTTAGTTTGAGGTATGCATGGGGGTGGGGTTCATGTCCATGAAAATAATGAAGGGTGAGTAGTACTCGTGCGGGATAATCTCGGGCTAATCATAATACATCTCCATAATCATTATATTTTCAAACTAAAAGAATCAAAATCAAGATCCACAACAAAATAAAATTACATAAAGAGGACAGAGTAATCATCACATTAAACGAGAGAGAGAGAGAGAGAGGGGAGGGGGGAGAAATGATTGCTGTTTCTAAAAATTACCGGTCCATCCGAAGCCACTTTGTTGTGGTTATCTAACATTGAACAGCATAATCAGGAATCCGAGGAGAGTTTTTCAAGTTCTCGAATTCCTTGACTGGAAGCTTTCTTCATTTCAAGAGCCCTCTTGTAAGGTGGGGCGATAGGAGGCTGCACAGGATCTAAGCTCCGATAAGTTCCCTCGGCACCTCTGGGCAGTGGGTATGAACGGTCGGAGTCATATCCACTGAGGTCCCCACATGCAAGAAATGGGATGTAAACTTTATTGGGACCTTCCAGCCACCCACTACTGCAATCTGCGAGGGACACAATGTAGCAAAATAGCAATGCTATTACTTCCACTTGTGTAACGAAAAATACCAGGCAATTGACCACATCAAAATCAGCAAGGACACTAATTTTAAAATGCCTAAAGACAAGAAGACAGCTCGGTCATAGCACCAGCTGTAAAACAAATAAATCTTTAAAAACAGGATAGGAACATGTTTGATCTTAGGATGCGTCCATCCGTTGATACGTAAACACCCAATCAAGGAAGTACATTAGTTTACCTAAGTCATCTCCTCCTGATGGACTTCCCACCTTTTCCAGCAGGCGATGTAGATCTTTTGGGTTGAAACCTTCGGGAGGAGAATAGTTTTCACAGACTGCAAATGCCTCTGCATTCATATCCAATCCACATATGAGCTTCAACATGAACATAACGTTAAATCATAATCAGAACTTTGTTTAAAAGTCTTTACCGTGGATTCACCTAGGTGACTAAAAGAAATCAATGGAATGAATCGCAGATTTAGTTCAAGATTGTATCCACTTAATCCATTCAACTTTTAAATGCTCCAATTATGTTCTTGAACTCTTGATTTTGATCCCATTAATTTCCCATGGTTAACATTGTGGCTTAAATGTTTTCATGGAACGTTGATTAGACTAACGAATAATGATTTGATATGATATACCAACATGTGATATAAAAGAGAAAGCCAACTAGCTAAACTAAGGGCAGACAAACCCAGAAATTCAGTTTAAAATGTAATTGCTCCCATCGCGTCTTTTCGCATCTTCCATAATTTTGTTTAACATGCCTACTTCTGGTACATAATGCCAAATAATCACTTGCTGTTTTAAGCAAGAGATAAAAGAACGCTTGCTGGATGTAATTGGAACTTTTTCTAGTTCACGAACACAACCATGAAAGTTTAGAAAAATTTTACTTTTGCCCTGGACTATTTTGTCCTCTATTACATCTTTTTTATATTACAGATGTCACCACGAAAATGAGCTAACTCCACAATTTGCTGTTGGGTGGACACCAGTCCCACCACCTAGAATTAAACGATAACGATCTAAAGTTGATTTAAGGAATCCAAGTACAATGGGTATCTAAAAATTCATGCGCAAGAATCCTATGAACCAGACGCTATAAAGAGAAAAAGGCAATTTTCAATTAGGAGTATCATTTTCTGGAAACAAGTTCAATCATAACCGAAAGATAGACCTCTATAGCTACCAATGGAGAAAAAAAAGTGGGAAAACCAAAACGTTACCTATACTGGAATTGCGACTGCTTTTTGGTTTTGCAAAAGTCACTACAGGGAAAAATAACTTCAGCTGCAACAGAAAAACCCAAAAATGTAAAACATCATTGACGGCTCAATCACTTCATGTATGAAACAACAAACACCAATCTTTGATTAAGATCCTTATTTAATCCATGATAATACTTGACAAGTTTTACTAGTGCTAAACATATCTAAAAGAATCTATACGTCAATGCATTAATTATAAGGAACAGGAGCTCACAGGAAATTTTCCAACTTGACTGGAAAAAAAATGTAGAAGAGGAGAGATTCATATTGTAGATGCCATTAGTGAGAACACCATAAATTTCTTCGTTACCCGAGTATGCTACATGCTTTTTTAATTGGGTATTGTATAACAATCATTTAATATATACCTGACAATACAAAAGGCTGGTATCCTTTCCACGGAATATCTTTGCTATGAACTTACCACCTTCTCTGAGAACGTGAGTAACTATTGTTAAACCCTGCAAAGAAAAGGGGGAAAAAACGAGATGAGCTCAGTTACTTAAACCTTATGTATCTCCAACTATATTGAGAACTAACTCAAGGAAGAGAGAGAGGGAGGAAAAACGAGGCAGATCAGAGGACAGTGATGGAAGCAACAAAACTAAGTCCATAGAGGAAAAAGATCAAAGAGTGCAGGCAACATACAATAGAAAAACCCTTAGGATGCTTCAGTATAACCTCCTAATACAGCAACAACCATTTACCTACAGGATCTCAACTACTTTGCTCACTAGTTACACGTTATTTTCTATTTGTAGGTTCAAATAATTTGACACTCATTAGTGCTTCTCTTGTTGGTTTTAGTTTTTTATCCTTTCCACACAGTAAATGTGAGATGAAGCAACATCATTACTGTCAATGTGCATATATACCATGCATTTTCAAAATATCTTAAAATATTCATCAGCACTTTCTCGAGAAATTAAACAGTCTCTGCAGAAAACACAGCACTTACAGCTAGTATGAGCTGGGACTGAACAAACTCGTCCATGTCATGAAGACCAGTAACTACAAACAAGCACATAATCAGTAACAAAATATCATCAGGTGGAACCTCAACAGAGAATTCAAAAAACACAAGTATCTACCATCAGGTGCACCATCACAAACAACCAGGTCAGCCTTGCACCCATCAAAATGCCTAATGACCTGGTAAAATTAAATATTAGATAACCCATGCACAAAAACATATGACAATTTAGTATGTGATCAAATTGTTGAATAAAATAAAAGATTTCTAACACAACGTGAGCATTCATTCAAAGAGAAAAAAAATCCAGTATTGAGAAAAACATAGGAAAATTATCACAAATAGAAATTTTAAAACAAATTGACCATGTCGGTGGTGCATTAGGATCTGGATATGTCTTCGTTCACCACTTCAAATGTTAAAAAATACTTCGTACATGGTACACCCGGCTTACCACTTCAGCTGTCCTAGCATTTGTTATATCACCCTGCACTTGAATAACACCTTCAATTGGAGCCATCGGTTGTAAATCAATAGCAACAATAAGAGGATGATCGCCATCCCTGCAAGTTAAGTTAGAGAATCAATGAAAAGGGAGAAAACAAGGGGAAAACGGAGAGAAGGATGGGAAGGAAAAATTTACATTTTCATGCAATAATCTACCATAACTTACTTCGAATCAGGAGAAAGCTTTGCTGGGAGATACAATTTCCTACTAAGGACCTACATATGATTAGTAGGCGAGAAAATGTAAAGACAACTTGGAAATAATAAACCAAAATTAATTATATTTTTGTTCAATAGTTGCAGCAACACATACTGCATTGCTTTTATCAGCCTCCTTATATTTAGTGTTTTTCAAAACGTGAAATGTACTGAAGCATAATACTCCTATGAGTGTTAATATAAAAATACAGATAAAAATATATATTGTTCTGACAAATAAGATAATGAAAGTTTAAAAACAAGCTTTTATAAGAGTACTTAAAAATTAAGGAATTCGAGTTGTTTTCTTCCATTTTTCAAGAATACTTAATGTTATCATTACTTTTGAAAAGTGTACCAAAATGCAGGGTCAATGAAGGGAGGAGAGTATTGCACCCCATATGCAGGCATGTTTTTCAAAAAATGCTTACAATGCCTATCACTTGAAGAATTCTTGTTAGATTTAGTTGTTTTATATGAAAAAAAAAATCCCCAAAAAGCATTGACCACTAGTTTGATAAACAAATTGCAGCAAGAAAACGCCCAAGAAATTACCTGGCTCCAGCTACCGGGGGCTGCACATAAATCCACCACTCTCTTGACTCCTGCATTTAAAATTTCATGGTAGATGATAAACTTAGAAGCGTTTCAAATGACTTGTACATGATAAAACAGGTTGATTACAAAGGAAAATAAATCACACAGATTTCAGGAGGTTTCTAGAAAATAGTTCTGTCATGGAATCCAAAATGTTGCAGCAATAATTATTCTCATTCATGTCGACCATCTCAGTGATTGACATCCCAGCAGAAATGTAAGAATATTTCAATAGAGAGGAGCCCAATACAAGAACAAACCTTCAAATATGTTAAATTCGTCGTCTATCTGAAGAAGTTTAAATGCACTTCGAGCACGCCAACCTTCTTCTTTCGCTTTACGGTAGTATATATCCTAAATGAGACACAGTAAATAAAACTTGGAAATAGATAATGAATTATAAAGACAAATAGTCAAAGACAATAGTGCTTAAACCCTCTTATCTCTCGAAGCTTTGCCCATGATTGAAGAATCAAGCAAGAGTTTCTGGTAGTGTTGAGAAGACAGGCCTCCTGGTAACATTCAAACCCAGCATGAATGTTAAAGTGGGTCATCAAAGGAAGTCTTAAGTGTATTTAATAAATAAAGTATGAATCCTCAACCCAAAAAAATAAACAAATTTTGGTATAGAGCCAACAAGCCTTGCAACAACAATTCAATTGGAGCATCAAATTCCTTCTTTCCAGAAATATTTGCCACATTCGTGGTTAAAATCAAAATAGAGCAAAAACATCTAATTAACAGATAAGGCTCCAATTGATAACCATGGGGTTTTTTGTTTCTAAATTTTGAAAATTAACCTTATAAGAATTGCTTCCACTCATGAGTTTTTTTTTTTTTTTTTTTTTTTTAATCTACTTTCTAACAATTTTTTCAAAATTCATGTCAAGTTTTGAAAGCTATAAACAAAAATAAAAATAAAAACTTGTTTTTACTTTAGGAATTTGGTTGAGAATTCAAACGCCACCTTACAACAGATGATGAAGCCCATTGTAAAGAAATTGTGAGAAAACAGAACAATTTTCAAAAAGTAAAAAACTAAAACGAAATGGTTATCAAACAACGCGTAAAAATTCCAGATTAGAACACGCTATGCGGTGTGCTCATAAACAACTCTAAGAACTAGCTATACAATCTTCACCTCAGAGTACCACATCCTACGGTTAACGTTTACATGGATAGCGTAGAGATAAATGAAATCTTGATCAGGCATTTCATCGAACATCTAACATGCCTCGGAATGTACAGAACTTCGACACCCCTCCTCCGACAACTGCTTACAATCGGACACACCCAGAAACAATTCTCTAACTCAGAGAATTAATATTATTTCCGTCATATCTGATGTCAACTTCAAGGGACAAGTTGTAAAGTTATCAACAACTAACTACACAAACAAACTACTAGTTACAACTCAACCAGTTGCCAACTAATTACAAGTTGATTAGTTACACAATATAACAGCAAACTAATAGGTCTAACTCAGCCAAACTTCATGCTGCGACGGATTGAACACTAGATATTATAGAAAGAATTAGGGCAAGCGGGAAAATATTCGCACAGCAGTTAAAAAAAAAAAAAAAAAAAAAAAAAA
>NW_019268520.1:6806812-6828611 GCF_002738365.1 Cucurbita moschata
TTAAAAAAAAAAAAAAAAAAAACAAGAAAGGGAGGAAACTCTTACAGTAGAGATGTACGACTAGGTCCGTTCCCAAGCTGGAATCAACCTGATGATAACTTCAAATCTTAAGTCCAGTAGTTTTGTGCCGGCGCGCCGCTACTGCTACCCGCGCCTTGAATCCTTAATTCTTTAAATTTTAAATTCTGATAAAATATACATATATATTCCAATTAATTGTAAATTCTCTCTAAATCCCATTTTTAGTGCTGGTTTTGGAACTTAAATGAATATTAAAATGTTTTCACTTTGTTTGGGGTGGGGGGATTTACTATGATCCACGGTAAATTTTGATATAGTGTCAAGGTAATTAATGTAATTATTCAGGCTCAATTTTAGCATCAAATAGAACTCCATACTCCAATTTATCAAACCCTAATAATACTCCAATTTAACAAACCCTAATACCACCCAAAGTGAGTTGATAATTTTTCTAATAAAATTAAGTTTAGTTCATGAATTTAAAAGTCGTATTTATTTAATTTTTTAACTCCAAGAAAAATGTTAAAAAGTCTTTGAATTTTAGAAATATCTTATCCTATTCACATTTTATAAAACATAATTGATGTTATAAAATTAAAATATTAATCTAATGAAACTCTTAGCTTAGAATTTTGAAATTAAACTTATAATTTAATCAATAACATACCATAGTGACTAAGAAAAAAACACATTACGTTTGGAACTATTTCAATTGAAATGAAGAGGTATTCAGTCAGTTGTAGCGATGAAATACTATCATGAAATAATTTACAACCAAAGAGCTTAAGCTATAAATGGAATTTGTAGGGTAGTTTGTAAATAGAGAGAAATTATACCCCACAAGGAAAATCAATGATCCACTATGGATAAAATATTTTTGCCCATTCAACGATTAAACAGCTTCAAAAGGATGGAACAATCATTTGATTCTACGACATTAGCAGCTAATGAGGCTTAGGGTTCTATACTTCCTTTCACAACCTGACTTCAAATTGCTTTTGAAAAAGAAAAATTGAAATGAGTGGTCTACAGCAGGCACATATTTGGGCAAATAAAGTGACATTGAACAAAAAATTATCAGGAAAATACATGCTGGGAAACTAGCCATCTCTTCCAATAGGATAAAACAAAAATATCATCATCAATCAAGAACCCAACAGACAGATAACTAGCTCCTTCAACTCAGATGTTTCAAAGGGACTGATGGAAGCTGCACATTAGTTTCCGGAAGCTATGGGGACAATTGCTGGCTTTGCATCCTCAGCCTTTTCGTGTTCTTTGTTTAACATCTAGAAAACAGATTTTTCCACCAGAGCAATCAACGATTATGAGCTAATTGAGAGGATATGTGTGCATAAAAGAGCGTTCGAAAGTCATTCCAGGTCAATTTTAATGGTATGAAAATCACGTTAAAAAGAGTAAAATCAAGTATTAAATAGGCATATGTAATAGAGAATTGGAGGATGACAAAGGTAATTTCAACCATTTCAAAATCACTACTAAACATACCATAAATCGGCTGGAAATGATAGAAACTAACCTTGTTATTGATTAAATTATGAAGTGCAATGACACTCCGGATGAGTGAGGAAAGATAAATAACCAGCATCATATCATTGGTTTTTACTGCAAATGATTTTATCAACTCTGCCACGTTAAGATTTGGAAGAAGGTTGAATACATCCTGCAATTTTGAGTAGAAATTAAACATCGGTATAGCTTTTCAGGGTGTTTTCAGGGTGGAAACTTGTAAATCATAATCAATTGGTCTGTTCCATGTTAATACGTCTCGCACCACATAATGCATAAAACATGATGGAAAACAAATCACACCACAATGAGGAAGTTCTAACATAATAGTGTGTGTTACGTAACAAATCTACAAAGATGGATGGATGCATTTGAAAAATTCACGAGACATATGTGACGAATGCATCTTATTATTGGCCATGACATCAATGTAATCCCTTTCCCCTCTTCACTGGATCTGTATAGAGACTGCCTATTAATTGATCGTTCTTTTCTTGGGGGGGGAACCTATTGGGTCTTTAATCGTTTCACAAATATGAGATATCAATATCCTGGAAATGATAGTCAAGGCAATTTGATTTCATGATATCCTAGTTGAAGACAAATTACAAAGGAATTCCCATCCTTCGGTTATTAAAACAATGCTTGAGTGAGATGAGACACAACGTGAACTTATTGAATAAAAAAAAAGGAAACAACTTTTTATAAGCATATAATACTGAAACCAATAAAACTTAGGCCGATAACGTTCAATTAACAAACAAACGAATAAAATAGACATCAGAAAAAGAAGAAAAAAAGAAAGGACCACATAGGCAAGGCACCTGAATATATGACATTTTTTCTTAATAAATGTTTATTCCTTTTTTAAAACTGCAAGCAAGGTTACCTTGCTTAGCATCAGATTACGCAGACAAAGGTGCATTCAGCACCTAAACATGCCTTCTAAAAAAGTGGACAACATGTTTTGAGTTGTGGAATATTTGTCATTTTGATTGGACAAACAGTGTAGAAAGCACATCATCAAATACATTCTACAGTACACAAGCACACGCGCAGGTGAATCAATATAATGCAGTGACATGCATAAAAACTGCACAGAAATGGTTAGAGAAAATGGTACCTGTAAATGGTAAAGAATCTCATGATTTAGCGGAAGCTTCTCATCAATAACAAGATCAAGGTAGCCACGAATCTCACGCAGTCGTGCATCCAAACCTTTCAAAGCAGTAAGTTTTCCTGTCACCTATAAAATACCATTTATATTAGTCAATGCCTTCGTGACCTATGCTGTCATCTAAAACTTCAAGTTTCATACATCAAGTCAATCAAAAAGGTTTTGGATCAGTTTAAATAAAAGAAAACTGATTGGAGAAAACTGCAATGCGAGACAAGTAACAGTAAAGGAAATTAACCTCATTGGCAAGTGTACTAATGGTGGTATCCTTGACATCCCTTAGTAAGTGTTCCACACCTGTATTTAGACAAACCAAGAGTGTTATGTGGTAAAAAAAAACTGATGAACACCCTAAAACGGGAGACTTGAAATTCATTTTAGTACTCACCAATTTCCTCAACCTCGTGGGCAGCAATAACTGAAGGTACATGAACAAAGATCTTCTGGCTCTTTTGGGTAGCATTCTGTCACCCAAATTAGAAGATATGTAACGTCAATTAGAAAATGATCTTAATAGTAAATTCAGAAGCATTAACTCTCTAACGCATCGAACATTTTGGGGAAAAGAGAACATGAAATCATACCTCTTTAACTTCTTCAACATCATAGTAGGCTTTAGTAGGTATTCCCAACTCCTTTGGTTGAACATCAATAATCACAAGCACGGGATTTGGTACATAACTAAAAATCCACCGGAGAAGATATGAGTGACTCATGGTGTAACCAGACATACAACATCGGTCAAAATGATGCAATATTCATCATTTACTGACTATGTGATAGCCTCCTAAAGAATCTAAATTCATGGTATAAAATTACATAAATAAGGGCTTAAAAAACTAGAAAAAAGGAACACAGAGAGGACAGGATAGAGAACAAGCAGAATAGTTTTTAAGAATGCAGAATTTGAGAACATGAATATAAAATTGTGAGAACCTCAATACCAAACATGTATGGAGATCTTACTTGTGGAACAATTGGTGAATATCTAGATCATTCTCCCGTAGCTTTGGACCTGTGCTATACCAACCTACGATGTGCTCCTTAGCTGACAAGTCCACAAATTCATGGCTGATATAAACAAACAATTCTAAACATAGAAAAGGCACAAAAGGTACTAGAAGTAGAGAAAATACCATTTATTCTCTTGAACATTGAAAACATCGATTCGTGATAGTTGTGATCAAGAAACCATATGCTTGGATCTTTCTCATCTTCTTCAAAGGGGACTGAAATAAAGAGCGTGGACTACCTATCAGAACAACAACGACCCTACTGGACTCATACATGGCTAGATTATAAACAGTGATTTGGAACCACAAAAGTCTACAGTCGATATAAATAAAATCAGTTAAAATATACAATGGTTCAACCCAAAATCCAAACAATCTCGAGGCAGATGGATAATACTGATGTTATACATTTAATAAAAAAAATTCAGTGGGTCCCTAAAGTATCGATAATTTTGGCTGCCAAAACCTTAACCTGCACGAGTCAATCGAGTATAGCTTACCAACGAATTTCCAGTGTCATGCGAACTATGAAAAGAGTAACAACCAAAGCAGGTGAAAAAAGCAGGAAACTGACTGCCAGAGTCCTAAGTAATTCATAATGAGAGGCAACCTAAGAGATTTTGCGAACTAGGACAACCAAAGCACAAATAATCGCTTCTTTTCATGCCTTTTTTGCGAATCAGGGCAACCACAAGAAAGGTACATTTCCAGTCTCTGTAGCCAATTCTAAACTTATGTTCAACGAACGTCAAATTCAGACAAATACCCAACAAATGGCCCAGATTCCTTGCACCATATCATACAAATCAACCAGCGTCCACTTTCAGCTATTAAACCGAATCAAACGACCAGAAAATTCAGATCCAAACACAATACAGCAATATTTTTGACAATAGGCGAGAGAGAAATCGGAAAGAGAGATGAATACGGACCTGCATAGCTATTGCTGACATCGACAGTGCCCTTGAAAGAGCTACCGAGTAAAACTCCTACAACTCGTTTGCGAGATTCCTTAGCAACTCGATTGTAGTTATCGACGATACTGAGCAAAACCAGAGGGTGGACTACAACCTTCTCGACTGGCCTCGATGATATTTGCTGCGTCTTGATCACATCCATGGTGGAATTTTTTGCAGTGTCTCCGAGTTCAATCGAATTTGCGGTTCTGTGGTGAGGAGGTTAAACCCACTTAGAAATGGAGAAGCAGCTTATTAAGCCCTTTTTTGTTGAGGAGTTTTCTTGGCAGAAAAGCAAACCTCCGTTGTGATGAGCCAGCGACCCACTCGGCCCAAAGAATCCACAAATTCTAAACCGCGCTTTTCGTTTGCTTCTTCCGAGGTCCAGAGGGAGATAAGCCCAAAACAATCCGCCAAACCTCAGGTGAGCCCATAGCCCAATATCAGACAAGAAACTGCTTCACTAAGATACTCATATTCACAATTATTAAATAATATATTTATTTTCATTTATTAGCTTTACACATAAAACAGCTATTAAATACCAAAAATACCTAAATTTACAAATTAAGTTGAATTGTCAATTAGTTGACATTTATGACTTGTCATCTCTTCTCCTTCTTCGGTCTCTATATCATTCATTATTTTCTTTTCCCACCTCTGAGAATGTTCTTGTACTAGTTTTCGTTTATTGTTTGTTTGTAAAATATTGCAAATCGAAACAATAGATACGATATTCTTTTGTACACGGTCTTTGTTTATTGTTATAATTTTTTCTAAATACGTGGAAGTTAAAATTTGAATTTGTAAGATAAATTATATTGAATATATGTAGGTGTTGTTATGTAACTATCCATCCATAAGGTACTAGATGTACTCATAAATTTTGGTTGGTGTGAGATTGATTGCATATCCTCCACTACCATTGCCAGCGTTGTTAATAAATAAATACACATAGCACTATTATTTATGTGTACCTCTTACACTCTCCTCTCCTCTACCAAACTATAACCTAAGAACCCTTTCTTTTGAATGAGTCAATCAGAATGAGTGATGCAGGAGGAGCATATGGTATCACATTTTTGGCTTTTATGGCGCTGCGTTTTGTGGCTCTAAAGCAATGAGTAATGCAGAGACATAAAGGCCCACTCAATTTATGCCCTCCACTTTACCTTACCATGTCAATAGGGAGTCAATTTTAAAACAACACAAATAAGGACAATTTGTGTATACATATTGAAAAGGAACAATATACATAAAACCATTTATATTTATTTTTTTTCTAATAATTGAACTTTTTATGGAAAATAGAACCGATAGAGATTAGAGAATAATGGGGTTTTGGTTTTAAGTAGATTTCTTAACTGATTTGCCATTTTCTTTTTCAGGGGAAACTCGGCCGTCAGTTCCGGAGAGAATGCCGTATTTCCCCTTTCTGGTCAAATTAGTACACTCAAATCCTAGGGTTCCGCCAAGTACCTTTTGAATGTAATTCGCCACCTCAATCGCTGATCTTCCGCTGCTGCACGTCATTTCCGCTGGCAACTGATTCAGAAACGTGATTTCGTATGTCGGTCTCGGATTCATGAACACAAAGTACGGATCGAGCAATTTGTGTCCATTCACCGTCGTCCCGTAAAATACACTCTGTTTCGTGTTAATGGCGACGGGGACGATTCTATCTGTTAGCTCCGCGAAAAGAGCACTGAATCGTAATAGGAATGGCTCTCTGCAAGTGGTCCCTTCGGGGCAAATCACGAGGTCGCCATCTTCAAGAAGGCGTTTAATGTGAGCCGCATCTTTCTCTCTCTCTCTCGACAGAGCAACGGCCTTGATCGGAGAAATTATCTCCGTGAATTTGCTTATACTGTACGTAACGCAGCTGATTTTTCTACCTAAAGCGACCGCGATGATCACCGGATCTAGGACAGTGCGGTGGTTGCAGACGAAGAGGACGCCGCTCTGGCCTTTCTTCGGCGGCGGCGGCGGAGTGCCCTTAACAACGACCTTGATTCCGAGGAATTTGTAGTTGTACCAAGCGATTCTTTCCGGCAACGGAATGTTGGTGTAGACTCTGAAAATTGAAAGGATCACGCCGATCGGCAGCCATAAGAAGGTCAATAACGCCGCCAGTGGTGTCGGCCGTTGCACAAATCGGCCGTCGTGGAAAATAATCGGGCTTAAAAGTTTGTTTCTCGGCAGCGGCTCACACTTGGATCGTGGGACCATATATCCTTCCTGAATCATCAGCCACAAATTTCAAGGTCAGATTATACGTAAATTATAATTTTTTTTCTTTAATCCAATTTAAGTATTTATTAATAAAAAATCACTCAAATATTGATAATTGTGATAACTAATATTCATTCATGATGCATGAAACTGAGTTTGGAACGTACATGAGGAAGATGTGGGTGTGACATGAAAATCTTGTGGTTTATATTAATCGCTCCATAATGTTACTAAATAATAATGCAACAAAACAATATTAATTGAAGGCACGTGCTAGGAAAAAGGGGAAAAAAAAAAAGAAAAAAAAAAGGAAGAAACAGCTGGAGGATTTTAATTATGTTGAAAAATGAAATTTATTGAGGTTTGGTTGGAGATTGAATCACAAAAAATGTAACAAGTGATTTAGTGACCATTAATTGCCATTAAATTAAATGTAACAATATTAATTGAGAGCATGTAATTGGGCCACGTGGGTGGAAATTAGGAGGTAAATAAATTAACAAATTTAGGAAATATGAGATTAATAATAATAATATGAGATGGGGAGAGATGGGAAATAGACCTTGCAAATTGACATGAAATCATGGTCAGTTTCTCTATCACCAAGCCCTAAATCAGGCAAATCAGTGCCCACTTCCTTAATAAGGCCCGTCTTCTTCAGATCGCCAACCAGAACTCCGGGTTTTTTAACCAACCCGGTAGCCCGACCCGATTTCGTCACTCTCAGCTCTGTTCCGATGACCTTATCGGCTCCCAAAAACGTTTTCACGAAGGGTTCCACCATAATCCTCGGATTAGCCGTCACAATAATCCTCTTCCCGAACGAATTGAAGACCTTCCAAGTTTGGGGATGAACATCCTCAGAGTAAAATTTGGGCAACACAGAGCGAGCCACCATTTCGATATCCGCGACTTTCAAACCGGCGAAGGCCACGAAAATGAAAGTCTGAATGGCCAGGGATTCGGACAAGAACATGTAAATTAAGTAAACTAAGGGCGACGAAATCAGAAGGAGGAGTCCCCGGAAAATGCTTCCGGCTTCGACGGCGACCAGCATGTAGTAAGGGAATGCGCTGTGAGAAATTAAAAGAGTTCCGTCTAAATCGGCGGCCACCGTCTGGTCTGACCGCCGGTCAATGTTGCATTTTGAGATGGCCGGAAATTGACGGTAAGCCCCCATCGGAATTCTCAGACTTGCGAGAGGGAAATCAGAGAGAGAGAGAGAAATGGCTGTGAGTTGGGAAGCGAAGAGGGGAGAAAATGGGGTTTATAAAGAGACAGTAGGCAAACTTCAGATTTTTTTTAGTGTGATTTAAATATATAAATTACTTGAAAAAAAAAAAAAAAAAAAAAAAAGGCAGTTAAAACGAGTGCTGAAGCACCATTATGCTCACCCGAGTCCCATGTGCACGAGTAAGTAACTAAATGAATTGCATTCAATTGCTATCACTTAAAGTAATTTGTGTCTTTGATTTACACAAGGTACAAGTTGAAGTATAATTTATTATCCATGAAACTCATGTTGGGTACGAATTCGATTTTTGTTGTTGTCACAAACAGAACATTAACAAAGATCTATCATCAATTCTCTGAATTTTTTTGTTTGATCGATTAATTCGTTAGTTTTTTTTGTTTCATTTATGGTCTAATTTATTTTATATGATAATGGGCTAATTTATTGGATTAATCTACATGTTGTTAGTAAGGTTTTGGACTGATTTGGGTTGCCTTTTTTTTTATACTAATTTTCATGTTGTTTTTTTTAAGTCCATAAGTATTTTATAAATTAATGTAAAATTAAACAAAGTAATTAATATATGAATAATACATTAAAATTGTTGAAAACAATAAACAATGATGTGAATTCAACGTGATCTTATTGCTTCCATAGCTTTGCTACAAGAAACTATTAAAAAAAAATATTATGGACATTGTGTGACCTACAAACGTGTACGACAAGCTAAGCAAAAACTATAAGTTAAAGTTTTTGGTCAAATTCTTTTAGTTATTTTATTATGTAAAAAATACTTTTAAGTCCTATAAATCAAATAAAGTTTATATTTGTTTAGTCTCGCTAGCTTAAAAAAAAATATATTAATATTTTATGCGATGAAAAATTATATAAATACAAACATTATAACTATTATAATAATAATATGGTAAAGTTGAGAGAGTAGTAGAGAATTAAATGGGGTTGGTTAAGGATTGTTTTATTATTAATTTTGTTGAGAAATAAATAAAAAGAAGAAAAGTTTAAGGTGGATTTGAGTGGTTGAAGGTGGATAACAACACCTCCATAACATTGAATAAGCCTACTTTTTTAGTTCATAGGCGCCGCCGCCCGCTCACTGCCGCATTTAACCTCTTCCGCTACTTGCCAATGGCATGGACTTAGTAACACGATATGAGGTTTCCATACTCGTATCAATAGTTTCGTTTTCCTCTCAATCTGATACTAGATCCCACAGTACTAATGTTTATGTGAGATCTTATAATTCGCCCACCTTCAAAGCCCAGCGTCTTCGTAGATACATTGTCCAGTATCTGGCTCTAACATCATTTATAATAACTCAAGTCATGGACTTGATACTCAACATGGGTTGGCAAAATCCCTATTAGTCCTCGTTAGTCATCGCTGACACTCGTTTCTCTCTCCCATCAATGTCGATTTTAACTATTACAAACTGGGTATGGATTGATTTTTTCTCAACAACCATGTTTATTAGGTTTGTTCTTGTCCTTTCACCTGAAAATGTCTTCACACTTGCACTCTCATGTCAACAACACCCAACCAAATTATTATGTCTGTCTTAGATAATACAAGGAGAAAGCACCAAAGTTTTACCATATATTTGGGCGAAGTAAAATACAAAAGTTTTACATTTGGACAACAACCAAGATTTCTTGCGATATTTACCCAACCAACACAAACAATTAATTATGGTAGTTTTTTCAAAAACTATATTTTTAAAAACAGGTTTAATTGTAATTAGTTTCTTGAGCATTTAGGTTTTATTAGATGTCAAACCAAAACCCTCTTTTTCTTACAGCCATATCAAGAACAGTCAATTCATAAAATCAGTATTTAAATAAATAAATAAATAATTAAATATAAAAATGTTTGAATTAAATGTGAAACTGTGGATTTTATTGTTGAGAGTAGGAGCCTTCTCTCAACTCCTCTACATTTATTCTTACAACTACTTACAACTGTCTTCCAACTTTTAATAATATTATATTATTATTATTATTTTTTTTTTAATCATAAATGATAAAATTAAAAGAAAAAAACAAAATACTTTTAATTATTTTTCCATCTATCTTATATTAAATATTTTAAATGTCTAGTTAATGACATAATTAAATACAAAGTGAACATGAAATAAATGCATAAATGTAGTTATAATGTGGAATATATCACATGAAAAATTTATGAATAAAAGAAAAAATGAACACGTAATTAAACTATAAATATCGTTCTTAATCACGAAATGAATTAAACTTGAATATTTCATGGACCTAACTTAGTAGCATTTATTTATGCACGACAGTTCTAAATCAACCAAATATGGTGTACATAATTTTAACCTAAGCTATTTTTGTGACAAAATTCTATGAAAACTATAATATGGTCTATATACCTAACTTAGGAACATTTATATTTGAAATGAAAGTCATTTATTTTTGTGGAAAGTTTAATTTATATCACCGAACTTACCGGCGAGTTTGTAAAATAATTTTAGAATAAACACAAATAAATTAAAGAAGGTGACCATTTTATTTTGTATTTTTAAGAATAGACTGTTTTGTTAAATATTGGAAAACAAAATGGTGACAATTAATGATTTGTAACGTTAATATCAATTAATATGAGAATTTAAATTATGAACTTGAAACAAAAATAATGTATCATCGTATTTATTAAAGCTTATTCATATTCGCATATAATTATTTAATGAAAATTTAAAATAACATGAAAGGATAATATACGAGGAGGATAGCATGATTATATATTTTTTATTAATTATTTATCATATTTCTATCAACATTTTAATAATTAATTAAATGGCGAAAGAGTTTGAGAAGTAATTTTAATTAATTAAAATTAGCCTTTACTGTTTATTGCAAATCCAATTCAGTAGTAGACGAATTGCCAACTCAGGGGAACCAACGGGGGAGGGGATTTAATTGGGCCTTTTACTTAAGTTGAGCTCAGCCCACATTTAAGCCCAATTATCATTGGGCTGAAATATGAACCGGCCCATATTTTCGGGCCCAAACTCACTAGTAAAATCCACAAATGTTCTTTAAAATAGGTAAGTTTACTAGTCTTTTCTTTTCTTTCCCTTTCCCTCTTGGTTTCTACGCTCGAATCTGTTAGGAATCACGACTCTCTACAATGATATGATATTGTGGAGTAATCCTCACTTATAAATCCACGATCATTTTCTAAATTAGCCCATGTGAAACTCACTCTTAATAATCTTCAACACAATCAACTCAGCATGAAGCATTGGATCCCACGCTAAGAACTCCAAAATGCACGAGGTTGCATATTGTGATGAGAAAAGTGACATTAGATTTGGCTACAACCATGCTAGGGACAATCATGAGAAAAGTGGCCACCATGTTTACGCTAATGTTAGATCCACATTGGTTGAGTTGGGAGTAGATTTGTATGACGCGTTCAAAAAACCTTAAGTGGAAACCGAAGTCCAACCAGCCCACTTTGTTACTAATCCATGTTGGTTATGGTGGCTAATCAATGTATAGAATTACAGAATCCGTTTGTATATTATACTCCCATAGAACAGTGATAGATAATTTGTCAACTTCCATATAAAATCTTTAGATACGTTTGCTGATATGTTTGACTTTTGAATAAATAGAATTATAAATATTATCAACTTCCATATAGAATCTTTAGATAATAACCACTGAAATCTCACTTTTCTAAATTAAAAAATAAAAAAATAGTTCACCTTTAGTAAAGATATATATATTTAATAAATAAAAAAAGGGCGAAAAAAGCGTAAAATGTGGACATAAGCTAATTTCCAACAGAATCCTAATGGTCTTCCCATGTCTGCCATATTCATCAAATCCACAAAAACAGGAGAAGAAGATCAAGTGGAGGCATGCACATTAGACATAGACAAGCTGGAACACAGTGCCCACTGCCCAGCCAGACCTTTTGTTTGTTTGGACTTATTTATGTTAATGTTTCAAACATGCTGATTTAATAATGTTTTTACAAGGTTTAATATTTTTGAGATATTAATGTTGTATAAATTATGGTAAACCTCCACAGTTTTTTAAGAAATGCTTCGTTTTCCTCTTTAATCTCGATCTTATCAGCTTGAAATCAAAATTGAAAAGAAAAAACAAAAGGGTTTTTTTCTTAATCCAAATACTTTGTGAAGCTGGATGTTTTCTGCCCCAGATTGGTTGGTCTGTTTCAGCAATTGGTCATGGAGGTTTGGCCGAAAAGATAGTTTTTTATGACCCGAAACCGAAAGGCACAAACACAGAAAAAGGGAAGAAATGCAAAAAGAAAATTATACTAAAGAAAAAGGATACAATAGGGTGGCCAGCACGTGTAGAGATGATTAAAAGCTTTTCCCTTTATTTTCCTTTTTCCAATGAAAATCAACAAACTTTCAAATTAAAAAAAAAAAAAAAAAAAAAAAAAAAAAGGGTCTGCCACAGTGATGTGTTCATTCATAATTCAACAGTTTCGATGGCCGAGCAGAAGAAGAAGAAGAAAACAGCATTCTGTGCTTTCTTCTTTCATTCATTTGAAAAGGCAAAAAAAAAAAAAAAAAAGGGTCTGCCACAGTGATGTGTTCATTCATAATTCAACAGTTTCGATGGCCGAGCAGAAGAAGAAGAAGAAAACAGCATTCTGTGCTTTCTTCTTTCATTCATTTGAAAAGGCAAAAAAAAAAAAAAAAAAGGGTCTGCCACAGTGATGTGTTCATTCATAATTCAACAGTTTCGATGGCCGAGCAGAAGAAGAAGAAGAAAACAGCATTCTGTGCTTTCTTCTTTCATTCATTTGAAAAGGCAAAAAAAAAAAAAAAAAAGGGTCTGCCACAGTGATGTGTTCATTCATAATTCAACAGTTTCGATGGCCGAGCAGAAGAAGAAGAAGAAAACAGCATTCTGTGCTTTCTTCTTTCATTCATTTGAAAAGGCAAAAAAAAAAAAAAAAAAGGGTCTGCCACAGTGATGTGTTCATTCATAATTCAACAGTTTCGATGGCCGAGCAGAAGAAGAAGAAGAAAACAGCATTCTGTGCTTTCTTCTTTCATTCATTTGAAAAGGCAAAAAAAAAAAAAAAAAAGGGTCTGCCACAGTGATGTGTTCATTCATAATTCAACAGTTTCGATGGCCGAGCAGAAGAAGAAGAAGAAAACAGCATTCTGTGCTTTCTTCTTTCATTCATTTGAAAAGGCAAAAAAAAAAAAAAAAAAGGGTCTGCCACAGTGATGTGTTCATTCATAATTCAACAGTTTCGATGGCCGAGCAGAAGAAGAAGAAGAAAACAGCATTCTGTGCTTTCTTCTTTCATTCATTTGAAAAGGCAAAAAAAAAAAAAAAAAAGGGTCTGCCACAGTGATGTGTTCATTCATAATTCAACAGTTTCGATGGCCGAGCAGAAGAAGAAGAAGAAAACAGCATTCTGTGCTTTCTTCTTTCATTCATTTGAAAAGGCAAAAAAAAAAAAAAAAAAGGGTCTGCCACAGTGATGTGTTCATTCATAATTCAACAGTTTCGATGGCCGAGCAGAAGAAGAAGAAGAAAACAGCATTCTGTGCTTTCTTCTTTCATTCATTTGAAAAGGCAAAAAAAAAAAAAAAAAAAAAAAAAAAAAAAAAAAAAAAAAAAAAAAAAAATCACGTGGGTTGAGACATTCCTAGTGCCCACTTTATCTAAAAAAATGAAACATCAAAAGAAAATAAATTGAATTAAAATGAATCATAAAGTCAAAAAGATACCCACAAATTCGGTGGTTCATGTTGATTTGAAGAGACAAGACCATTTTGATTAACCTTAACAATACATTAATTTACGGTATTTTTGTTTAAATTGGTGTTCAAATTAATCTATAGTGGATGCTGAACTACCCCATGTCTGGTACAGAATGATTGACATCCAAAAGCTTGTTTTTTTGGACCAATCTTTTCTACCTTTATCTCAAATCTATCCCCCAATAAACGAATCCAGTATCAATTAGAAACTTCAGTTTCTCTTTTTCTCCTTTGGATGTTGAAATCATATATGGCAGAGACTCGATCTTTAAGAACTTTTTCACTGAAATGAAAAGAGCTGAACTAACTAATATAATGAGCTGAACTAATCTAATGATGGAACTCAGGCAGCTATGGACTGGGTAAGAGGGAAGAGGGCCACGTGAAGAGAAGGTGATGTTCCACTCGAATGTCTGTCTTCAGATCAGATCCCCCTCCTAATTATTTGATTGAACACTCACTAGCTGGCTTTTAGTTCTGATACAGTTTAGCCATGGAAACCCCACCAAATTAATGCAGTACTGATTGATCTAAGGAAGAGTTTCTTCTTCTTCTTCTTCTTCCTTTTTCTCTTCCAACGATGCTGTACAGGTAATGGGGCAGGGGTAAGGTCATCACAGTGGGCTCTCCCCTCTTGGCTAGGCAACATTTCAAACACTTGGCTGACAAGAATTGGCACCTACAGCATTTAACACCAGAGTGTGCATTTTCTTCGACGCCCCTATTGGGCATTGGACCCATTGGTTTAGTAAGAGATAATGGGTCCTTATCTTGTTTCCCCATTTTCATTCTCACATGACAGTGCCCTCTCCTACTTTGACTACAGAAGAAGCTCCAAATGGGGGTTATAATTCCCTGTGGAGTAAGCATCTGGATCGATATCCCAACTATGTGTATGAACAGAGACGTGAGCACGCACAGACTCGGGTTTGAAAGGGAGAAGGCAAGAGCTTTCGAAAGCCATATAAATCCAAAGAAAAATTCAAAACAGAGTCATTGAGATCATCATGACCCAACATATCAAACAGATGGCAGGTGGAAGACAATGACATGATGGATGGCATCAAGTTTCTTCGGTTTACTTTGGCCATTGAGTGTTTTGCGAAAATTCACTAAACAATTTTCTTCAATGGACAAGGATGTGCAACAAATTCTGGTCTAATTAGACAGGTAAGAGACAGATCATATTGCTATGGCAACTTGCAAGAACAAAGTGATAGAGAGAACCTAAATCACAATTCACAAAGCAGGCAGGCACCATCATCAGCTCAATCAAAACCCAAGTCAATACTTTTCAACAAGATGCAGCACTGCACAATAATTAAGCATGATGCAAGTACAATCATCACAAAAATCAACTTAAGTTCAGCATGTTAGCCACATTATGAGTCCAATTATAATGATTAATTAATGTAAAACAAACACCAAATCTTTAACAAGAGAAACCAAATCATTAACCACTAACCACCTAATTTCAAGATCGCCCCTCATCAGAATCTGACTAATCATCTCTGACAAATCTGTTTTCTAGCGACAAATAGTTGAAAGTTTTCATGTTTTTTCTCCTCGACATTTCATCAAACAGGTAGAGTGCATAAGACAATTGCCGAACAGATGAAGCGATTTGCAGGGTGTCGGAGGGGGGTGACAGCCACTTTATCGGCGTGCATTCAGGGGGAGCTCAAGTGAGCTCCTCCCTCCCCCCGTCGATAAAAATTTAATCATGTGACTAACAACATGCCCACCCACGCCTTCCAATGGCCACCAGGCCGTTGCGCACATGACTATGTATGCATAAAGCTAGGCATCTGACATTACTTCCAATCAAACTCATGAATACCTTCTTTTTCAAAACATTTTTAATCATTCTGTAGAATATAACCTATACCATACCGAAACTTTCTTTAATCTGTGTAAAAATTTAAAAAAGAATTGTTCAATCGTTGCTTACTCACATTGCACAAATCAATTGCGGGGGGGGGCCATGTCTTCTACCGCTTTCGTCGCATTTAAGCCTCGTACATTGCACAAATCCCCTGTGGATGCTCATTCAATTTCATTTGAGATATGGCTTTTGAAACCCCCCGATTCTCCAAGTATTTACTGTTGCGTGATTTCATATGCCTTTGACTTTTCCAACGTAATTCTTTAGTTTGACTTTTTATCGACCACAAATCTTCAATGCTGGGTTTTATTTTATCCTCAGACCAGGAAAAGACGTTAAATATATTTTTTCAATTAAATTAAATACCATAATTAAGGATTCGTCAGGTGAAAGATTGACTTGAATTCATAATTGGTTTAATTAAACTAATCGTGGATTTGGATCTTAAATCTGCATCGCATTAATTATGAGAAAGCATTTGAAAGCAACCAAAACCCATTTTTTAAAAATTGTAAATTTATATATTTTGACCAAATGTCGAGACATTTACACAAAGTCAATTTCTTTTTTTTTTATGATATCATTAACGCTCCTCCTTTACTCCATCCTTTCAAGCTTTTATTTTATTTTACATTATTAAGATTTACCCTACCATTAATGCTATTATGGTATAATTTTACCCTTTTACAATATTCACCGCCCAACTTGCGGTAATTCCATATTTGGTCACATCTTTCCAGGAATTGATTGATGGGTTGTGGGTTTGTTGGGTGAAATTTAATGGCTTAATTAATTTGGGCATCCAATTCTTGTCAGTGTAGTTATGAGTAAGGAATTTCATGACGGCGACACTCTCGTTGGCAGCGCCACCGCAGACGGTGGAGGTAAAATTATATTTTTACCGTATTATATACAATATTTAAAGTAAAATAATTATATTATTAAATGAGTGATGAAGAAAAAGTAGGTATTATTGGACATGCGATGAGTATTAATGATGGTGAATTTAGATGAAAAGTCAATATTATAGGCTGCAAAAGTTTGCAACTTTTTTTAGTAGGAGCGATGCCTTCCCACGCATAAAATCCTCTCTTTTTAGTGTATATTTAAAAGAAGCACAAAAGGAATCCCTTTTTGGTTTTTTTTCACGTAACTTATTAAAATAGACCAAACCCACGAGATAAAGACATAAAATCAAACATTCTATTGAAAAAAAAATCATTATTACCATTGCTGAACTTAACACGAACCAAACAAACCAGATCGAGTAGCAAAATTTGCAATATACGATATAGTAGAGAATGGGCATGGCCATTCATTCATTCATTGCAGGAGGAACATCATGATACTTGCCAATAATGAGCCAAGGCATTGAGGTGTGAGGGTATGAATTTTTGGACCCCTCAATGGGGAATGGCCCATAAATGTTTATAAATAAAGGAATCCATTCAAAGGTTGGTCAACTGCCATTTCCATCATAATACAAAATAAATAACGTAAGGATTTCAAATCAAGTTAGGAATTTGTCTATTTGCAATCTTCTAGTACAACCTTATTGCTAACAACTTGTTGGAGGTAGATATTTTAATTAATTCATTATTTAAATTGTTAAAATTTTATCAAGTATGAAGTTTCAAATCAGATCGAGAATTCGAGTCAGACATCCGTAACGTTCTAGCTGTCGAAGGTGAGAAACTTTTATTTGAAAGATAAAAGGAGTAAATTCGGAAGGGATATCAGGGGACCGAGGAGTTGAGGGTATGGGTCAAATAATGAAATGGGACCGTAAAGGGAGAGGGATAGTCCCTTTCGAGGGGTCCAAATGAACAATGCTTCTTCCGCTTATCGGAATTCAGTACCTTTATTTGTGGGGTCATTTTCGCCCCCAATTATTGAACTACTTATTCACATATTCTTCTTACCTTTATTTGAATCCTTACCATCATCTAATTAAACCCTTTTAATTCCATATTCTCTATAATCGGTAGGAAGAATCTATTAAATATGTAATTTTATAAAAAATAAAATAAATAAAAATATCATAATAAATTATTCAATTTTTATATTAATTTATAGGATAAAAATGTGAGATTCCATCTCGATAAGAGAATAAAACCAAATATTATTTATAAAGGTGTGAAAACCTCTATCTGATAAATACATTTTAAAACTGTGAAGTTCAGGTTGATAATAGGTCAAAACAGGCAATACCGACTTAAACGGTACAAATAACTATACTCAAACACTAAGTATAATCTGGAAATAAACATTATTAAATGTGGAAATTTATTTATTTATTTTGATGAATACTGTAGATAACTAACTTCGTATTTGCTATAAATATCATCTCCACTGACAAATATTAAAATATAAGTAAATTCAACAATCAAACGGGAAAAAAAAGGTTTCTAGTCAAAGACGTGGAGCATGAGGAAACTTTTTTTTAGCAATTGACTTATTTATTTATTATTTTTCTATGAGGTAATGGTAATTATAGACGTACAGAAAGGGAATCCTTATTAAAATAGATATATAATTCATTACGGTTATCGAACATTTAATTTTGTATCATATTAGATATTCGATGTATTTTTAAATTTATTTATTAGAACACAAAATTTAAAATTTTAAAATTTCATTAAAAAATCACTCTATATTAAATTATTATTTAAGTTTTAATATATAAATGAATTTAATTACGAAAGCTTGGCAACATGTTAGCCTACAAATAAATCTTCCTATGTTTTGTCTTTTTATCATTCAACTATAGAACATGATTTGACTCAAATATTAAATGTTAAATATAAATAAATTATACTTTTTTAATAAGAAGAAAACCTATCGATTTCTTTTAAAGATGAACATGTATAAGTTATAGATATATAGACGTGATCTAAAACCTTGATCTTAGTCAAAATAATAATGATACGAATGCAAGTTTCAATATATGGGAGATTACATGGTTTAAATATATGAATATTGGAAGGATCTCATCCCATAAAAAAAACATCGTGTCGTCCAAATCTTAGATGGAGACGGTAGAGAAAATAGAAGAATGATTGAAGGTTTTGGTCATGAATTGCATGATAAGAGGGGAAGGAACGTCCCCATGGCCAAATGTTGTTCGTTTATTCACTTATTGAGTGGATTTTGACAAAGAAACGAAAAATCTCCATATCTTCATTGCCATGATTTAGAGGCTGACCATTTGATGAGAATTGTGAATTATTTTCCGGGAAAGAGTGGGAAAATAGGTTTCTCGGGAAACAAACATATGGAGAAGTTAATTTTATATGCTTTATGTCTAAGATGTCGGCGCCGGCGCCGGCGCCTGGCTTCTCAAGTTTCTATTTGCTTTCCTCTATTTCTCTTTATCTCATGTTAAAATTTTAAAGATTTAAATAAAAATAAAATAAAGGCGATAATAAAGTGGATGGATATAAATAAATCATAAATTCAATTGTTTTATATGTAAATTACAAAATTAAGCTTTTTTTTTAATTTGATTATAAATTTGTTTATGATATGGTACAAATGTAAGCTTTGTTAAGGAAAGTTATTAATGGGTCCATTTGCATTAAACAAGTGTATTAATTGATAACCCTTGATTAAAAGTGAAAAGCATGTACCAATCAAACCCACCTTTCCAAGTACACTCGCCCTAATCTCATCCAAGGGCATCTTCCGACCTTTAGGTTGGTGGGCGGGTCCCACCACCCAAATTTTTGTTATAAGCATCTAACAATTTATTTATTTCCGATTAGAATTTCAACACCCAAATAAATAAATAAAAGGTTCATTTTCCCAGACGACATGTCGTTTCCCTTCTAATTTAGTTGGATAAATGAAATTGAAATTTTATTATTGGGATTTGGGACCCACGTGAGACTCAATGATGGGACATACTCCCAACTTTGATCCTCCTAAAAGGCTTAAATCCTTCAATAATCATTGCTCTCCCACTATTAACACATGTTTAATACAAACTCAAATTTTACTTTAATTATAAATTTAGCATTACTCATATTTTAACTATATTATATATATATTTTAAAATTTTAATGGAAAAATCAAATAAATTTAAGATTTTAACATCTGTCCGTGTCAAAAATTAGAAAACAATATTAAGGAAAAATAAAAGGAAAAGGAATATATGTGAGATTATTGTAATTTACCCTTTTTTTTTTTTTTTTTTTTAAATTTGATAAATTATTGAGTGGAGTCGCGACAATGGGCCCAGCCGTATAATGGAGCCGGCGGTAAATGGGGTTAGGGTTGATTATGCGCGTGTATAGCTTTAGAAGCGTGGGAGGTTTTTATGGCGGGGCCAACTGCGGCTTGGCTCGGCTTTGCTTTGAGCCGATATTCGAATTATAAAAAACAAATAAATATTTTGTCGCTGTGGCTATGATTTCAGAAATGGGCCTGGTTCAGAAACTGCCGGCTCATTCGGCGGTCTAGTTGATGGAAATGCATTCCTATCTTTTCTCTTCGCCTTCTTTTATAGCGCGTGGTCTTCAGTTTCCTGAAAAGTAGTAAGGACGGTGGACTCACGCGATTGTTTGAGAGTGGATTATGCTCCTTTTTATGTTGGGTGGAGACGTAGGGTCGGGAGGAGATAACGGGAAATATTCCAACTAAATTGACCGTAATACAATTATACCAATAGAACAAAGAAATTAATTACAAAGCAATGAAACTACGTAAATATTACAATTACTTGCTCTTCTAAGCTCTCTTTGTTCCGCTCTATATCATATGTACGTGAGGAACATTTAAAATTAAATTTGATTCCCTCCATTAAATATATGGTACAAAACTAAATTTAATAAACTTAACATATTCTATAAATCATACGATTTATGGGAAAGCTATTCAATGAACTTGCCATAATGTGGCTGGATAAACCAAAGTATATTAATAAATGAAAGTTTTGTTCCTAAGCATGTAGGATTCATTAATCTTGAAGGCGACGGCCTTAAATTTTTTTTATTTAAAAAAAAAAAAAAACATTATAACCATCAATAAGGAATAATAAATATTTAAAAATGGAGTTATTTATTAATTTAAAGTTTTAAAAATTGAATTTTCTTGGGCTATAAAAAAGAGAGGTCCTTTGTTAGGTTGGACCTTATCGATGAGAACAACGTCTAGATCGCTTTTGTTTACGAAATTCAGTTGCATTTAATCAAAAGAATCGAATCATCAAGTGGTTTACAAGCGAATTGGGCGTTTCGTCTCTCTCACTTTTCCCTCTGTTTCTCTCACTTTTCCCTCTGTTTCTCTCACTTCCATCGCTTTCTCTCTAAAACCCAAGCTTTCAACTTTTCCTCATTCCTCTGTTTTTTTTTATATATACAGAACTACGAGTATCCTATATTTGAGCCCAGCTAAAAAGGGTCTTTTTCTTCTTCTTCTTCAAACCTCATGAATCCAACAACCTCATCGATTCCTATTCGGTTTAGTTCTGCAGCTTTTCAGGCGTCTCGCCGTCTTTGAACTCTGAATTCGGCGGTGCCTCTGTTTTCCTCTCTTTTTACTGCCATTTCTGGGGAATTTGGTGGCGCATTAAAGTTGGGGCTTTCATTCAGTCCAGCTACTTAATTTTCCTTCTTCACTCGGTGCATTTAAGACCCTTTTTCAGGTACTCACCTCTGCCATTTATACTCTCATCCTCTCCTGGGTTTGGTTTTGTTCTTATTCAGTCAGAGACACTGAGAGCCAAACTAAAAGTTTGTTCTTCTAACCAAACAAGTCACTGAATTCTTAAACTTTTGTTCCTGAAGCCGATCTGGGTTTTGTTCATTCTTTCCACGAAAGAGACATTTCGAACTAAGGTAATTTGTTTAATTCTTTTCCCCCTTTTAAGTGAAGTACCTCAAAACTCTGTTTTTTTTTTTTTTTTTTTTTTTTTTTTTTTTTTTTTTTTTTTTTTTTTTTTTTTTTTTTTT
>NW_019268520.1:6828847-6849718 GCF_002738365.1 Cucurbita moschata
TTTTTTTTTTTTTTTTTTTTTTTTTTTTTTTTTTTTTTTTTTTTTTTTTTTTTTGTTTGTTTGTTCCTCCTATTTTCACTACAGATTTTAGCATCCCCCGATTTGGGGATTTCTTGTTTCACGTCGTTTTTGTCTCATTTACTGTCTTATTTATCTAGGAATTTAGGTTTGTGAAAGAAACCAAAGACAATGTTGCCTCAGAAACTAGCAGAGGAAGCCATAGTCCCCAACTTGAACGAAACAGAGCATGAAGGCAAGGAAGAAGATAAAGAATCTCAGTCCATTTTCAGTGTCAAAAACCTTCTCTGGCATGGCGGCTCTTCCTGGGATGCCTGGTTCAGTTGCGCTTCTAATCAAGTAAAAAACAAAAAAAGAAAACCATTTCTCAAATTCTTTCACTATTTTAAGGATATATTTAATTTTACACCCTTTTCTGTTGTTTGGTTTTTTGCAGGTTGCGCAAGTTCTGTTAACACTGCCGTATTCCTTTTCCCAGCTGGGAATGCTTTCTGGGATATTGTTTCAGATTTTCTATGGAATAATGGGTAGCTGGACTGCTTATATAATCAGTGTTCTCTACATTGAATACAGAAGTAGGAAGGAGAAAGAGAACGTGAGCTTCAAAAACCATGTGATTCAGTGGTTTGAAGTGCTCGATGGCTTATTGGGTCCTTATTGGAAAGCCATCGGCCTTGCTTTTAACTGTACCTTCCTCTTGTTTGGATCGGTCATTCAGCTCATTGCTTGTGCAAGGTGACATTTTTTTTTTGCCATTTTCTGTCATTTTTATGCTTAATTTCATCTGGGTTTGGTTTATTTTGAGGGTTTGAATTGGTTTTCAACAGTAATATTTATTACATCAATGACCATTTGGACAAGAGGACTTGGACTTATATTTTTGGAGCTTGTTGTGCTACAACTGTTTTCATTCCTTCTTTCCATAACTACCGGATTTGGTCGTTTTTGGGCCTTGGAATGACCACTTACACTGCCTGGTACATGGCCATCGCCGCCATTGTCCACGGCCAGGTAATTTCCCCGGCCACCCCTCCGCCGCCGTGGCTATCCTCTTGTTAATGGGAACTTAAATTTTTTTAATTTTTTGAAATTTTAGGTTGAGGGTGTCCAGCACTCTGGCCCAAAGAAATTGGTTCTGTACTTTACCGGCGCCACTAACATTCTTTACACATTTGGAGGCCATGCTGTGACTGTGTAAGTTTATTGGTTTCCTTTTCAATTGGGTTCTGCTCTGCAAGTCATGAAATTCGGCCTGAAAACGTTTGTTTTTCAGTGAAATTATGCACGCCATGTGGAAGCCTCAGAAGTTCAAGTACATCTATTTGATGGCCACGTTGTATGTTTTCACCTTGACGCTTCCGTCGGCCTCCGCCGTGTATTGGGCGTTCGGCGACGAGCTTCTGAACCACTCCAACGCCTTCTCCCTCCTCCCGAAATCCGGCTTCCGTGACGCCGCCGTCATCCTCATGCTCATCCACCAGGTAAAATTGGACTGCACGAAAGGTGTTTGTAAAAAGTCCCCTTTGAGAAAAAAAAAAAAAGAAAAAAGAAAAAATTGGTACAAATCTGACAGCGGGGGTTTGTGGGTGCAGTTTATTACGTTCGGGTTCGCTTGTACGCCGTTGTACTTCGTTTGGGAGAAAGTGATTGGAATGCATGATACAAAGAGCATCTGTTTGAGGGCTGTTGCCAGATTACCAGTGGTGGTTCCGATTTGGTTTTTGGCCATTATTTTCCCTTTCTTTGGGCCTATCAACTCTGCCGTGGGAGCTTTGTTGGTGAGTTTCACAGTGTATATCATCCCTGCTTTGGCTCATATGCTCACCTACAGAAAGGCCTCTGCTCGACAGGTAAATTCCTTTTCCTTTTCCTTTTCCTTTTCCCTTTCCTTAATAAATGCTTTTCCATTCTTCTTTTACCTTTGCATTCCAACCCCTCCAAATCCCACTATTTCTCTTTGCCCCCACACTTCAGCTACCTGCCATTTGCTTTTGCCCCCACTTCTTTTTTATTAAAGCTTTATATCATTCATATCCCCATCCCTCTAAAGGAGGGGTTTTTGTGAAATAAATCAAGAACTTGTTGTAGAAGTGAATTTTTTTAAGACATGAAGGATGGAATTGCAAAAGATATCATTACTAGATCTTGAATCTTCATAGGATTAGACGATCAGCTAAACAGAGGATCACGACATCATGGTTTTGAACAAAATTTGTGTTTTATTTAGTGTACCCTTGGTAACTTTTAATTGTAATTGTGTTGTTGAGGAAAGAGGGTGGTGGGATATGGAGTTATGAACTAAAGCATTTATGGGTTTGATATTGAAATGCTATCAGACAATTAAAATAGGTGACCGGTCGTTTTCTTATAGTTATTCAATGAGTTGGCCTCCTCTCTTCACTCACTCATCTTCCTGTCTGTAGGCCCCTTTTCCAACACCCAATTTCAAGTCTTTGTCCCACTCTCAAAACAATTCAATTATTAGTGAAGTCTAAACATTGGAAATTCCTCTTCCTTTGCAGAATGCGGCGGAGAAGCCTCCGTTCTTCATGCCGAGCTGGGTCGGAATGTACGCATTGAACACCTTTGTGGTGGCGTGGGTTCTCGTGGTCGGGTTCGGGTTTGGAGGATGGGCTAGCATGACGAACTTCGTTAGGCAAGTCGACACGTTCGGACTCTTCGCCAAATGCTATCAATGCAAGCCTCCGCCCCCACCTGCTGCTGTGGCTGCCGCTCCCCATCACTGAACTCCAGCCGCCCGCCGGGGTGCGCCTTGGTGTTCGTCATCTCCTCCATATTTTGTATCATACCCCGATGGGTGAAAATCAGTAGCCTCTTCCCCATGCCCATGCCCATGCCCCTCTCTCTCTCTCTCTCTCTCTGAGTGTGTTAGATTTGTCTGTGATCTTCTTTCCCTAGTGTGCTGAATCGGTAATGATTCTCATCCAGTCAAAATCAATGGCTCAATTTAGTTAACTATATTATATTATATTATATTATATTATATTATATTATATATTATACTTGTAGCTTATTTAATATTTTCTTTTTACCATTCCCATAAATTTAAGAACTAGCTTATCTCACTTCTCATGGGTCTCCCAACTGTACAAGTATATTAGAACATGGGCTGGTCTGAAGGGTATAAGTGGAAAATGAAATAAATAATCCCTTTGACAATGGAAATTTATGTGCCAAGCTTTCACGTGGCTCACACGTGCCTATGCACATGCATCCCCTTATGATTAGGATATTTAAATTTCTTTTGGGATCCAACAAACTTTGATTAGTAACGGCCACCACCGAAAGCTATTATTTTCTGTAATCATAAGTGATTGGATTGTTTTCTTTTTGACCCGGCCCATCAATTCGGGTGGGCTAGGCTTAAAAAGAAACATGGGCTGGACTCGGCCCATTTTCTGATGGGCTTATATTAAATTAACTCCTTGCTCGCATGTTGGAGCAAATGGGCCGGGCCTTATTGCTTCCTGAATGGTCCCCTACAAAACTTTCGTGGGCCGGCAAGCAATATTGGAATTTCGACACATTAATCATTAACAGAAATATTAAAAAGAATGTTAATCAGTGCTGATAAGCTTTCGCCCTTTGACCACAATACTTTACTCTGGGTGCCACGTCATCGTGAAATACATGCCTTATTCTATTTTATTTTGAACTATATTATATTATAATGAAATATTTTATTTTGTTTTAAAAGTCTTCTCACAATTGAAAATTAAAGTCATCGCCCGCCAAATTTTTACATTTCTCCGGACAAGTCCTTGCCTTATTTATTTATTTATTTATATTGTTGTTTACGTAGCTTCTTGACTCAGTAATGGCGTCCGCTTCTACCGTTCCACTTCCAATTCCTCCAGTCGGTTTCTCGGCCTTTCTCCTTGCCGGCGTGAACTTCGTATTCTCGAGCAGAATCCCTAGGAGTTCATCTTCTTCTTTCAACTTTTTAGTTCTTCGATTTTGTTTACTTTGCGTCTCATTGAGGCGGAGGGGATGAAATTGCAGTCAGGGAAAGCGATGAAATCAGTGGTATGGAAATTTACGCCCACTTGTGTTGTTTATTTGTTTGGTGTTGCTTTTCTAAATTAATTAGGGTTTTCTTTCATTATATTCTCCTCGTGGCCATTCGCGCTTGGACTTTTGTTTTTCTAATACAAAAAGTTCGCAGGCGAGGCGTTCGGGCCAGGGGTACTCGTTGTTCCAAACAAATATTATACAATACGATGGCCAAGATTTTATTGACATTGATTTTCACGAGTCTTTATTCTCCGGCTAAGCAGTATTTCACGTCGTTACTCTTTGATTTTGAAATTAGTTTCATATGATTTGCTCGTTCCTGTTGGTTTTGCTCGCATGATTAAACCATTTAATTGAATTTAACTTGATAGTTCTTGAGGTTCCACAGCTGATTAATTGGAAAAGTGCATTGGTTACTCTATGAAGGTGAAGTGGCCTTAACAGTCCTCAGAGTTTGGAGACTGGTTAGATTTATTTGGGGAGGAAGTATTGTGACGGCAATAAAACCTGCCTCTACTGTAATAGACATGATATTGCACAGAGATTGGGTTCAAAAGGAACAGAGAGTAATATTTCTGATCATGATATTGTAGAAAATTAGTAAATGAATGCGATTGGGAAGATTCATTCTCTTAAACACCTATGTAGAGGTCTCTTATTTGAGTCTTTGAGTAAACCCTTGATGCCTTCAAAGGTTGTGCATTAGAGTAATTGCAGACTCACAAAAACAGACGAAAACAAAGAAAAGCTATAATTTGGGAAATTTCACATCTGGGATAAAAGATTGGGTCATGATCTCATTATGATTCTTGGGAGGAAAATGGTTCACTGTTAGTGTATTAAATAAATTGTAGTTTGCTTTCCCTAATCCTAAGTATAGCTGCAAATGATGCAATGATCGGAGAATAATCTTTCTATCACGCTTCCCTTTTGCGTTATATGAGTCTTACTCTGCTTGTTCCATAGGTGTATTCCATAAGCCTCTTTATTTATCTGAGCTTGTTTTGCTTTTGCCCAACTTGCAGCTGCTTGGTTTTCTGGCTTTTTAAAAAGTTCACCAATCTTAGTCCAGTCCACTGGGTAGAACGCTGCAGGTGGTAATACGGTGACATTGAAACCAGGTCTAGCTGTGGCTCCTGTTACCTTTGACATTACTCTGGAGACCAGAAAAGGTCCATTATAGCCCCATCTGCTCCCATCAAAATTTGATGCGAAATCTTCCATGAATTTCTCTAGAAGTGGATGATTCTTATCAAAAACAAGAACAGCATTATTCAGTATTCTCCAGTTCTTAGATACTGGATCAATACTTTGTGCGCCAATTGAGTTCTTCAAACCGATGAAAGACTTCAAAACAATAAAATCTGTATCGATGTAAACACCTCCATACTTGTATAAAACTGCAAGTCTCATGAGGTTAGATAGATTCTGAGCTAAAGGAATCTGACCTGGATCTTTTTTTCCTCTCTTCAACTCATCAAACCAAGCCTCCACCGGGGTGTTTTTGAACAGCGAAGGCAAGTCCGGTGTGATTGCCTGAATTTTAAACCCATGATCAAGTAGAGGTTTAAGAATCTGGCAGCCTCTTTCTGAATCCAGTGTTCTTGATAGAATAGTTAAGCATCCACGTGGGTGAGACTTAAAAACACTTTCTACTGCCATTAATTCTCTGCCCCTGAAAGACCTTGCTGGAGATACCCATGTCATGAAGAACTGTGTCTCACACTTTTGGCTGAGGAACTCCAGAAATCGATCGTGGAACTTCTGCGTCAAGTTGTTAGACTGTAAAATCCGAAAGTCAGGAAGATGCTTCCTAAACCAATCAATTCTTTCCTTTTTTCCTGAAATATTGGATGGAACTACTAGCGAATCGAAAGGTTCACTATCATTATCATCCCTGTTATTTGGCGAGGACTGCAGTGGCTCTCCAACTAAAGTTGGCTCAGTGTGCACTTGTGCGATGGGCGCAATTGTTGAGTTTGAATTGTCTTTCTCATCTATGGATACTGTTGGAAACGAAACTTTGTAGATTATGCAATCTCCACATATGAGGAAGATGATGGCTGCGAGCAAGATGGCTGGCAATATGGGTGTTATAGCACACCTTTCAGACATTTCTTACAGGAGTTTTTTTCCCACAAGAAGAGAAGTCTTAATCCAGATATATGCAATGAGGCTTATTAGGATAAACTCATGATTTTAGGGAATTTGTTGTCGATCACACCAATGGAAGACACAATTAGAAGGAAATTAATTTATTCAGGCGGATTGCTTGGTCTCCTGGATGAGGTTGGTAATATTTTATAAAGTCCACAGAGAAGGAAATAGAATTGAATGGGTCAAATCTAAGATTTCAAGAACGGTGGCGAGTGCTTATCACAAAGGTGGTGTCGAGTATGAAAGCATTGAAGTGAACATTTTCTTTCATAGAAGACTTTCACATTATGAAATAACGCTGGTACTGTACTTCATGGTTGACCAGCAGCCTCCAGTTTCGGTCATTACATTTCAAAAGGTGAAGAAAAGGAGAGGGAAAGTTAGGTTCATTATAATGACACATGTGGGCAAGATGAAGGCAAAGAACATTAGAATAAGAAATGATGGCAGCAACCGGGTTGAAGAGGAGAGCAAAACATCTCTTATAAGAGTGTGAAAATCTCGGCCTAGTATACGCGTTTTAAAACTGTGAGGCTGACAATGTTATGTAACGGGTCAAAGCAGATAATATTTACTAGCGGTGGTCTCGGACTGTTACAAATGGTATTAGAATCGGACACTGAACAATGTGCCAACAACGAGGTGGATTGTGAGATCCCATATGGATTGGAGAGGGAAAAAAAATGTTAAGGGTGAAAAAACTTCTCTCTAGTAAATGCGTCATTGACGTTGATACGGATCAAAACGGACAATATTTAGGTGGCTTTGGGCGGAAGTTGCCCAAGTATTGTGCAACTAACTCCAATTGCGTACACTAAACATTTGAAGCATACAAGTTGCAGGTTCGTTTACTTGGTTATTTGTTATCCAAAATGTTTTTCTGCAGGTAATTGCTTATCATTGTGGTTACATGCCGACTTGTTTGGTGCCCATATATCTCAGAGGAACCACAATAAGAAATGCGGCCTCATCTACAACTTCAAGCAATGAGAGGTAGGAAGAAATATCATTCTGAAGTTCTTATTACTATTATATAAAACTTTATTTACCAAACATTAGTGGACAGGATTTAATAGAAGAAAAAATAATTCTTCAAAACTTCTTTATTATATTACATTAATTCAGTACCTTTTTAGTTTTGAATTAGAATATTTTCTTTTTTGTAAACATAATAATGTAAAACGTTTTCATCAAAATTAATTGTCAATTTTTATTACTCTTCTAATATATAAAGAAATTTAGTCTTTTGGTACTATTTATTTAATTCTTAATGTTGGTAAGTTGATAAATTTTATTTAATTACATCAATACAAACGTATTTTGTTGAGACGGATGTCTTTACATAGAATATCTTTAATTTTTTATTATTAATATAACAAATACTTTGTCAATTTGAATATAATTTAAACTATTTATTTAATATAACTAATAAAATATCTTTTATAAAGTATTTTATACGTTAGAATGTTTCCACCTAAAATGTCATAAATATGAGCATAAAAATGAAGTAAAATGTCAAACTCTATCTTTTTCATGAATTAATGTTAAAACGTCTACCACCGAACCACCACGAATGCTGTCGAGCTAAGATAAGACTTCTGAATCATTTAAAACTGACCAAACGGTCATTAAATGATAACCATCCAAAAAGAATTTGAACCTATTGCTACCATTACCGATACTTCACTAAGTTTATCCTTGCAAGGAAGCTGATAGATCAGGCTTTGTTCCATTACAAAATCTGGTATTTCCCAGCAGGATGAGGCATAGTCGCTGCGATGCCCACAATTTTTTTTACTCTTTTTTATGTCATATCTTTCTGATGTCCATGAGCTGCTGGGCTTTCGGAAATGAATCAGATCGCTTGGCTCTACTCGACTTGAAAAGCAGAGTGCTCAATGACCCACTCAAAATCACGAGCTCTTGGAACGACTCCATGCATTTTTGTGAGTGGGATGGTGTGACTTGCGACTCTAGCATTACAAGAGTAACGGCGTTGAACTTGGAAGGTCGACAGCTGAGTGGTTCCATACCACCTTCTTTGGGAAATCTTACTCATCTCACTGAAATCAGATGGGGTGACAACAACTTCCACGGCCCAATTCTCCAAGAGCTTGGTAAGTTATTACGACTGCGCCATCTCAATTTATCCTTCAATAACTTTGACGGCGAGATTGCAACGAATATAAGTCACTGTACTGAGCTTGTTGTTTTGGAGCTGAGTCTCAATGAGCTTGTTGGTCAGATTCCAAACCAGTTCTTCACGTTAACCAAGTTGAAACGACTCGGGTTTGGCGGTAACAATCTCATCGGAACTATCCCACCTTGGATAGCGAACTTCTCTTCCTTATTTGCTCTGTCATTTGCACTCAACAAATTTCAAGGCAATATTCCTAGTGAACTCGGACGCCTTTCTAAATTGGAACACTTCAGCGTTTATGGGAACCATTTGACAGGCATTGTGCCGCCTTCCATCTATAATATAACCTCTCTTACTTACTTTTCTCTTACTCAAAATCGACTTCAAGGAACTCTACCACCAGATGTCGGATTTACTCTTCCTAATCTTCAGGTCTTTGCCGGTGGTGTCAATAACTTTGGAGGCCTGATTCCGACATCCTTGGCTAACATCTCCGGTCTTCAGGTCATAGATTTTGCTGAGAACAGTCTAGTTGGAGCGCTACCGCATGGCTTGGGGAGCTTAAATGAGCTGGTGAGATTCAATTTTGATGACAACAGACTTGGAAGTGGGAAAGTTGATGACTTGGATATAATCAGGTCCTTGACTAATTGTACTAGTCTACGCGTTCTGGGTCTTGCTGGAAATCGCTTAGGAGGAGTGTTGCCTCCATCTATTGCCAACCTTTCCAACCACCTCACAATTCTAACCTTGGGGAGTAACTTGTTAAGTGGAAGCATTCCAGTAGGGATTGAAAACTTGGTTAACTTACAAGTTCTTGGAGTAGAAGGCAACCGTGTGAACGGTAGCGTCCCGTCCAGTATTGGGAAGCTTCACAAGTTGTCTATTATTAATTTGAATGGTAACAAGTTAACAGGAACAATTCCATCCTCCATGGGTAATTTATCTTCAGCCACCAAGCTTTTCATGGAGGATAACAGGCTTGAGGGAAATATACCTCCAAGCTTGGGACAATGCAAAAGCCTCCAAGTTCTTGATCTATCTGGTAACAATCTAAGTGGCAGCATACCCAAGGAAGTTCTCAAACTCTCTTCCCTTTCAGTCTATTTAGCCTTAAACAACAACGCACTTACTGGTCCATTGCCATATGAAGTGGGTGAGTTAGTTAGTTTAACATTGTTGGATGTATCGCAGAACAAATTATCAGGTGATATTCCCGACAACCTTGGCAAATGTATTAGCATGGTACGCTTGTATTTGGGAGGTAACCAGTTTGAGGGGACAGTTCCTCGATCTTTGGAAGCTTTGAAAGGTCTAGAAGAACTGAATCTCTCAAGCAACAACTTGTCTGGGCCAATTCCTGAATTTCTTGGCAAGCTTTCTTCACTCAAGTTTCTTAATCTATCCTATAATACTTTCGAGGGGAAGCTGCCCAAAGAGGGAGTTTTTTCCAATTCAACCAAATTCTCCATCCTCGGAAACAACAATCTATGTGATGGCTTGCAGGAATTGCATCTACCTCCGTGCAAATCTGACCAAACCCATTTTTCCTACAAGCTTCTAGCACCGAAAGTGTTGATCCCCGTAGTATCTACCCTCGCTTTCATAGTTATTCTTTTGATCTTCCTATCTGTACGTTTTTTGATGAAGAAGTCAAGAAATGTTTTGACTTCATCTTCCTCTACGGACTTATTACCACAAATTTCTTACTTGGAGCTGAATAGATCAACCAATGGATTTTCTGCAGACAATTTGCTTGGTTCAGGTAGTTTTGGTTCTGTGTATAAAGGTGTTCTTTTGAATGATGGATCAGTTGTTGCTGTTAAGGTTCTTAACCTTCAACAACGTGGTGCTTCCAAGAGTTTTGACGACGAATGCAAAGCTCTCACAAGCATACGACATCGAAACCTCCTTAAGATCAGAACCTCTTGCTCAAGTACAGATGAAAAGGGGAATGAGTTCAAAGCTCTAGTCTTTGATTTCATGTCTAATGGAAACTTGGATGGTTGGCTTCACCCCACAGATATCGAGAAGGGTCAAAGATTGAGCATTATTCAGAGACTGAACATTTCCATTGATGTTGCCAATGCATTGGATTATCTACATAATCACTGTGAAACGCCCATTGTTCATTGTGATCTAAAGCCTAGCAATGTGTTGCTGGATGATGATATGGTAGCTCATGTTGGGGACTTTGGGTTAGCTAGATTTATCCTGGAAGGGGCAAATGAATCCTCTTTTGGACAAACCATGTCACTTGCACTTCATGGCTCTATTGGATATATTCCTCCAGGTATTTTCCTTGCATTCAAACCCATCCATCTTGAGTTTCTGTTGGTAAATAGATGAATGAATGAATGAATGTTCAATTGTAGAGTACGGAAGTGGAGGCAGAATTTCAATTGAAGGAGATATCTTTAGCTATGGAATTCTTCTATTGGAGATGTTCATTGGAAAAAGACCCACAGACAACATGTTTAGCGATGGTGTGGACATTCATCTATTCACAGCAATGGCATTGCCTCATGGTGCGTTGGACATAGTTGATCCTTATTTGCTATCTCAACAGACATGCCACCAAGAACAGGGTGAAGAAAAAATACAAGAAAGAGCAATAATGATTGAGGAAGATCATACAGAAATAGAGCAAAGAAGGATGGAAGAATGTGTAGCATCAATATTGAGAATTGGGCTGTCATGCTCCTCAAGAACACCTAGAGAGAGGATGTCCATGAGTGTGGTGGTTAATAAGTTGCAAACAATTAAAAGCTCCTTTCTCAAGTGGAAGGAGGCAAGCTAATGTTGTCCGACCAACAAGAGCTTCAAGAATTTGCAGGTTGGCTTACTTGGTTTATCAGAATCAATGAGCTCCCTCCCTCATCTGTTCATTACAGATCCGACATTTCCCTGCAAGACGAAGCACGATTGCAGCAAGGTTAATAGGATTCTGTATTCCGATGATCGGAAGTCATTGGTAATCAAAATGTGCATAATTATACACATACGTGTGCAATAGGTCTTAAACTTTCGATTCGGTATCTACCAAGTTTGAAATAACATATGAAGCACTTATTATACACAAGTTTGAAAATTAAATAGCCTATAGATATAAAGTTGAAAGGATAAGAACATAATAAATATACTTATAATTTAATAAAAAATAAAAATTGGAAAAATTATTTGAAGAATCTTTCTCCGGACGAAGAATTACTATTGCTAGTCTTCATTTAATGAGATTATGATTGAGCTAAGATAATTGGACCACCTTGAAAAAAATACCATTTCTTTAAGGCTCTTCCTTTTTATTTCGCAGTGGAATGGGCCACCGTTGCAGCAGTGCCAACAAGACGACTCAACCACCCACTCAAAGTCGTGAGCTCTTGGAACGAGTCCACCCATTTTTGTGGTTGGTTTGGTGTTCCTACGACCTCACCAGAGATGAGCGTCCATGAATGTTGTTAACGAATAGTCAAATTATTCATCAGAATCTCAGCATTCTAATGATAATATTAACATACCAAATGTTCTAAAAGCTTAAACGCGCGTGATGAAGTAAGGATTATGAGTGTCAAGTTGTACTCGGAAGGGGAGGGAGATGATAGCAATGGGGAGGCAGTGGTAGTGGGGTTGGAAAACAGAGAGAAGGGGATGGTGGAAGATAGGTATAGTGCCTCTTAGAATATTTCTAATTTAATAGAAGGCTCATCAAAGTGGGGTTTAAACCCAAAATCAGAACCTAAAAGCTATCATTGCCACTCGAGTGCTATGCTTTAGGTTCTGTCCATCACAAATCCAGCATAATTTCGCAGCAGGATAGGCCAGGATTTCTTCAATACCAACAAGATGTTTCTCTATGATATCTTTTTGTTGTCTCTAATCTCAGCTTTTGCAAGCATACTCACTAGGGGAGATGAATGGGAACGCTTGGCTCTGCTTGACTTGAAAGCCAGAGTACTCAACGACCCACTTAAAACCATGAGTTCTTGGAATGATTCCACGCATTTCTGTGACTGGACTGGTGTCACTTGCAATTCCACCATTGGAACAGTAGTGGGTTTGGACTTGGAAGCTCGAAATCTGACTGGCTCCATACCCACTTCTCTGGCAAATCTCACCCACCTCACTGAAATCAAATTGGGAAGCAACAACTTCCATGGCTCAGTTCCCCAAGAGTTCGGTCGGCTACAGCAATTGCGTTTTCTCAACTTGTCCAACAACAACTTCGGTGGTGAGATTCCGACGAATATAAGCCATTGCACTGAGCTCGTTGTTTTGATACTCAATGCCAACAGGTTTATAGGTCAGATTCCAAACCAGCTATTAACGTTAACCAAGTTGAACCAACTAGAGTGTAACTACAACAATCTCAGCGGAGCTATCCCATCTTGGATAGGGAATTTTTCCTCCATGTTTAATTTGAATCTGGGGCGGAACAATTTTCAAGGAAGCATTCCCAGTGAGCTAGGGAGACTACCAAGATTGAAATTCTTCGAAGTTTATGAGAACAACTTGACAGGTAAAGTGCCCCCTTCAATCTACAATATAACTTCTCTGGTTGACCTGACACTCACTCAAAATCGACTTCAAGGATCTATACCCCCAAGTATTGGATTTACACTTCCCAATCTTCGGATCTTCCTAGGTGGTATGAATAATTTTAGTGGGTCTATTCCTACGTCCTTTGCTAACATCTCCAATCTTGAATTGTTAGATATATCTGAAAATAGTCTCACTGGAATGATACCTCATGAGTTGGGGAGATTAAAAGACTTGCGAGTACTCAATTTTGATACCAACAGGCTTGGAAGTGGGAAAGCTGGTGATCTAAATTTCATCAGTTTCTTGGTTAATTGTACTAATCTAATGGATTTGGGTCTAATTAAGAATCGTCTTGGAGGAGCACTGCCACCAACCATTGGAAACCTTTCGGACCGCTTGATAAGGATAACCTTGGGTGAAAATATGTTAAGTGGAAGCATTCCTAGTGGGATTGAAAACCTGATTAGCTTGCAAATTCTTGGAATGGAATACAACCATCTGAATGGTAGAATCCCTCCCAGTATTGGGAAGCTTCAGAATTTGGGTTGGTTGTACTTGGATGAGAACAACCTAACTGGGCCAATTCCATCCTCCATTGGTAACTTATCTTCAATCTCTAGGCTTTACATAGACCATAACAGACTCGAGGGAAGTATACCGCCGAGTTTAGGACGATGCAAAAGCCTCCAAGCTCTTGATCTAGCTCATAACACCCTAACTGGCTCTATACCCAAGGAAATTCTTGGCATCCCTTCCCTTTCAGTTTACTTAGGCTTGGACCATAACTCACTCACTGGTCCATTGCCATCTGAAGTTGGTAACTTGGTTAGTTTGAGTGAACTATATGTATCAGAGAACAAACTGTCTGGTAATATACCCAGCAATATGGGTAATTGTAGGAGCATGGAAAGCTTGTCTCTTGAAGAGAACCAGTTTACTGGAATTATTCCTCCATCTTTCGAAGCTTTGAGAGGTCTGGAAGAACTAGATCTATCAGCCAACAACTTGTCTGGGTCAATTCCCCAATTTCTTGCCAACCTTCGCTCACTCAATTACCTCAATCTATCCTATAATAACTTGGAAGGAAAAGTGCCCAAAGAAGGAGTCTTTTCCAATTCAACCATGATTTTCGTCCTTGGGAATAAGAATCTATGTGATGGGCTACCGGAATTGCGTTTACCTCCGTGCATGCCTAACCAAACACATTTGTCCAATAAGCGGTTTCTAGCATCAAGGGTGTTAATCCCCATAGCATCCGTTGTCACATTCACTGTTATATTGGTGTGTATCATTTTTGTGTGTTTTGTGCTTAAGAAGTCGAGGAAGCATGCCTCAACTTCATCTTCTTCAAAGGGGTTTCTACCACAAATTTCTTACTTGGAACTCAGTAAATCAACCAATGGATTCTCTATTGAAAATTTCATTGGTTCGGGTAGTTTTGGCTCTGTGTATAAAGGCGTTCTTTCAAATGATGGATCTATTGTTGCTGTTAAGGTTCTAAATCTTCAAAAACAAGGTGCTTCCAAGAGTTTTGTTGATGAATGCAATGCTCTCTCGAACATACGACATCGAAATCTGCTCAAGATCATAACATCTTGCTCGAGTATTGATGTACAGGGCAATGAATTTAAAGCTCTAGTCTTCAATTTCATGTCCAACGGAAATCTTGATTGTTGGCTTCATCCTGCAAATCAAGGCCACAACCAAAGAAGGTTGAGTTTCATTCAAAGATTGAACGTTGCCATTGATATTGCCTGTGGATTAGATTATCTCCATAATCATTGTGAAATCCCTATTGTTCATTGTGATCTAAAGCCGAGCAATATATTACTCGACGACGATATGGTTGCTCATGTAGGAGACTTTGGGTTAGCTAGATTCATGTTGGAAGGATCAAATGACCCATTATCCTTCAGCCAAACCATGTCAATGGCACTCAAGGGTTCTATAGGCTACATCCCTCCAGGTAATTCTCCTTTCATCTAAACTCTTATATCATCTTTATGCTAGCTACTCTGTAGATCCCACGTCACATCAGTTGAAGATGGAGAGGACAACAAAACATTCCTTATAAGGGTGTGAAAATCTTTTCCTAGTAGACGTGTTTTAAAAACCTTAAGGGAAAGCTCAAAAGGGAAAACCTAAATAGGACAATATATGCTAGCGGTGAACTTGGGCCGTTACAAATGATAACAAAGCCAGACACCAGACGGTGTGCCCCAAGGAGTGGATTGTGAGATCCCACATCGGTTGGAGAGAGTAACAAAGCATTTCTTATAAGGGTGTGGAAACCTCTCCCTATTAGACGCTTTTTAAAATCTTAAAGGAAAGTCTAAAAGAGAAAGTCCCTTTAAAAACTTAAAGGAAAGTCCAAAAGAGAAAGTCCCAAGAGGACAATGTCTCTTGGCGGTGGGCTTAGGCTATTATAGATACTTGGTATAATAATGAATGAACAAATGCAGAGTACGGGACTGATAGCAGAATCTCCATGGAAGGAGATATCTTCAGTTACGGAATACTACTATTGGAGATGATGATCGGGAAAAGACCCACCGACGACATGTTTGGGAATGGAGTGGGTATCCATTTGTTGAGTAGAATGGCAGTACCTCAAGATGCCATGGCCATACTCGATCCTTGTATGCTACCTGAAGAAACACGTGAAGAAGAAGAGAAGGAAGAGAGAATAGAAGAAATGGTGATAATGAGTGAGGAAGATGGTACAGAAAGGGTACCAAGATGGATGGAAGAATGTGTAGTGTCGATGCTGAGAATCGGCATATCGTGCTCCTGCATTGCACCTGCAGACAGAATGTCAATGAATGTTGTCATCAATGAATTGCAAGCAATTAAAAGCTCCTATCTCAAGTTTACTAAGCCTCGTCCAAGGTATCATAAACATCAGTTTTCCCGAGCTTGACACCCAAATTACTGCCTATTCTTCCCCCCCGTTGTTCTTCGACCACTTACCAAAGATAAGTATTTTAAATATGATTTATGTATTGGTCACACTATTTTTTTTGTGAAAAAATTTATTTATCATCTTTCACGAACATCACAACTTTAAGGTCATAATTAATTAAAAAGAGAAAAAAGGGTCGCTTCAAAGTCTTCGGTTATCAACAAATTTTGATAAGAATAGCGACGTCATAAATTTGTTACCTTGACCTTATCGTGACCCATGACTTATGTTGGTATTTAGTAACTTTATTAAACTATATTTATTTAATATTTATTAATTATTTTTATAATAAGAGTGTGAGAAATAACCTCACTTTTATTAATTTTATGTTTATGCATGGAAAAAATAAAATTATTAAATAGTTCATAAAAAATCTATTAAAGCTTTTATATTTTAAGGATAATAGATTATGGTCTTTATTTAAGGAAACAATTTCTTTTGAAGTTAAATTTCACTTTTGCTTTTGAATCTAATCGTTTTAAAATTTGAGACCATATATCTTTTAATTAACTTTGAAAATTGACCATATTTATTTTAACATTTACCATCCAACAACCCGCACTTAAAGCAAGGCAGGTGGAACAAGTAATTGACTCATTTTGAACTCACCGAACGGCCATTCAATGAGTAACTTCCAAAGAAAATTATAACTTCATAAAGCTACCAAAGCCGACGATTCGATTTTGCTCGTCCTTGCGATTCCGGCCGTTCTCAGCCGCAACATGAGGCGCAATCCGATTCTGTGTATACTTTTGTACCATACATTTCTGATATCCCTGAGCTCGACTTCTGCAAATGAACCAGATCGCTTGGCTCTGCTCGACTTCAAAAGCAGAGTACTCAATGATCCATTTGACATCATGAGCTCCTGGAACGATTCCACGCATTTTTGTGATTGGGATGGTGTTACTTGCAATTCTACCCTCCGGAGAGTTGTAGTTTTGGAGTTGGAAGCTCGAAAAATTAGTGGCTCTATACCGACCTCTTTTGGAAATATGACTCATCTCACTGAAATCAGGTTGGGAGACAACAAATTCCACGGCCATATTCCCCATGAGTTCGGTCGACTTCTACAATTGCGTCATCTCAATTTGTCTTTCAATAACTTCAGCGGTGAGATTCCGGCCAATATAAGTCATTGCAGGGAGCTTGTTGTTTTGGAGTTTGGTATCAATGGGCTTGTAGGCCACATTCCACACCAGTTGTTCATGTTAACCAAGTTAGAACGGCTCGGGTTTGGTGTTAACAATCTGATTGGAACTATCCCACCTTGGATAGCAAATTTTTCCTCCCTATCTCGTATGTCACTCACATATAACAATTTTCAAGGAAATATTCCCGAAGAATTTGGACGCCTGACTAGATTGGATTTCTTCTCAGTTTCTGTGAACTATTTGACAGGTACAGTCCCACCTGCAATCTATAATATAACTTCTTTGACTCAGTTATATCTGACTAATAATCGACTACAAGGAAATATACCACCAAATATCGGATTTACACTACCCAATCTTCGAGTCTTCGCCGGTGGTGGTAACGATTTCATAGGGCCGATTCCGACGACGTTTGCTAACGTCTCTGGTCTTCAAGTACTGGATCTTCCTAAGAACAGTTTCACTGGGATGATACCTGATGAGTTGGGGAGGCTAAAAGGCTTGGAGAGACTCAATTTTGAAGACAACAGACTTGGAAGTGGAGGGGCTGATGACTTAAATTTCATCAGTTCCTTGGCTAATTGTACTAGTCTAAAGGGTTTGGGTCTATCTAGGAATCGCTTTGGAGGAGCATTGCCTTCATCTATTGGAAACCTTTCAAAGCAGCTCACAGTTCTAAACTTGGGTGGAAATATGTTGAGTGGAAGCATTCCTTCAGGGATCATTAACTTGATTAACTTGCAAATTTTTGCAGTGGAATATAACTATGGTCTGAATGGTAGTGTTCCTTCCAATATTGGGAATCTTCAGAACTTGGTGATGCTTTTGTTGCAAGGTAACAAATTAAGTGGGTCAATTCCACCATCCATTGGCAACTTGTCTTCGATCACTAAGCTTTGCATGAACGATAACAGGCTCGAGGGAAGTATACCAACAAGCTTGGGACAATGCAAAAGCCTCATAGGTCTTGACTTATCTGGTAACAGACTTAGCGGCGTTATACCGAAAGAAGTTCTTCGTCTCTCCTCCCTTTCAGTCTACTTGGCCTTGAATAATAACTCATTTACAGGTCCATTGCCACTTGAATTGGGTGAATTAGTTCGTTTAACATTGTTGGATGTATCAAAGAACAGATTATCAGGCAACATTTCAAGCAATCTTGGTAAATGTGTAAGCATGCTTTACTTGGATTTGAGTGGTAACCAATTTGAGGGAACAATTCCTCAATCGTTAGAAGCTTTGCAAGGCCTAGAAGTACTAAATCTTTCCAACAACAACCTATCAGGATCAATTCCCCAATTTCTTGGAAATCTTCAGTCACTCAAGTATGTCAACCTATCCTATAATAACTTTGAGGGAAAAGTGCCCAAAGAAGGAGTTTTTTCCAATTCAACCATGATTTCTGTTCTTGGGAATAATAATCTATGTGATGGATTACAAGAATTACATTTACCTTCGTGCCCGCCTAGCCGAACACATTCATCCACCAAGTTTTCATCACCTAAAGTGTTAATCCCGGTAGTATCAACGGTCATATTTACTGTTGTTCTAGTAAGCATCCTTTATGTGTGTTATAAGCTCAAGAAGGGAAGGACTAACGCTTCAACTTCATCTTCCTTCATGGATTTTCTACCACAAATTTCTTACTTTGAACTCAGTAGAGCAACTGATAGATTCTCTGTAGATAATTTTATGGGTTCAGGTAGTTTTGGTTCAGTGTATAAAGGTATTCTTTCAAATGATGGATCAGTTGTTGCCATTAAAGTTCTAAATCTTCAACAGCATGGTGCTTCCAAGAGTTTTCTTGATGAATGCAAAGCTCTCGCAAGTATACGACATCGAAATCTGCTCAAGATCATAACTACTTGCTCAAGCACAGATGAACAAGGAAATGAATTTAAAGCTCTAATCTACAATTTCATGTCCAATGGAAATTTAGACGGTTGGCTTCACCCCACAAATCATGAACACAATGAAAGAAGGTTGAGTTTCATTCAAAGATTGAACGTTGCAATTGATATTGCCTGTGGATTGGATTATCTCCATAATCATTGTGAAACATCCATTGTTCATTGTGATCTAAAGCCTAGCAATATATTGCTGGATGAAGATATGGTAGCTCATATAGGGGACTTTGGGTTAGCAAAATTCATGTTGGAAGGATCAAATTACCAATCCTCTTTCAGTCAAACCATGTCACTTGCACTTAAGGGATCTATCGGATATATCCCTCCAGGTATTTTCCTTTCAATAACAATTGTTAGATCTCGATTTTCTATTGCTACAAATAATGAATGAACAATTGCAGAGTACGGCATCGGTGGTAGAATTTCAATTGAAGGAGATATCTTCAGCTTTGGAATACTGCTATTAGAGATGATTATTGGAAAAAGACCCACCGACGACATGTTCGGCGATGGTGGGAACATTCATGAACTCGCTACAGTGGCGTTGTGTCAAGATATGCTAGCCATAGTTGACCCTTCGTTATTTGAAGAATCGTTCCAACAAGAACAGAATGAAGATACAATACAAGAAATCGCAATAATGAGTGAGGAAGATCGTAAGAGATTCGTACCAAGATGGATGGAAGAATGTGTAATCTCAGCAACGAAAATTGGCTTATCTTGCTCCTCCCCTGTACCTGGTGAGAGAACGCCCATAAACGTTGTCATTAACGAATTGCAATCGATTAAGAACTCCTATCTCAAGTTTAAGAAGCCAACCCAAAACTTCCACAGATATTTGTTACCCTAACCTTAGAGACGAATGAATTTATTCGGCAACGAGCATCGGGCTCTTGGTGGAAGAATGTGCGATGAGAAAGGCATCGTCTATCTCAAGGTGGAAGAAAGGCTTTCCCAATCGGCCCACGAGGCCGAGTCGAGGAGTAAGGCCGACTACTTGGGAGGGACATGGCTTACCGACCTCGGGCTTGTCGACTACTAAAGCAAGGTACGTGACATACTACCCAAGCTTAGCACACTATTATTTCGATTTCTGATCCAATAATGACCTAAGCATCAGAGTCTGCGTGAGGGTCCTCAGCTCCCTTTATATGCCTTGCAGCTTCAGCTTCATCTAGAGTAGGTTGTTGCTCTTCAGCCCACCTCTTGGCAAAGTAGGCTGATGGGCAAGACCCCTCCATCAAAAATGGTGCAGGGCATTAGAAGTTGTTGCCTTGTGGCCAATTCAGGCAGGTTCATCTAAGTGGATTTGGGCTAGGTCGTTGCACTCCAGCCCACCTCTTGACAAGGTAGGCTGATGGGCAAGACCCTCCCGCCACAATGGTATGGGGTATCAGAAGTTGTTGCCTTGTGGCCAATTCTCAAGGATTGAAGTTCTACGTTGAGTTTTTTTGGTTCTTCAGTTATAGTAGTACTGTGTAGATGACTCGACTTGTTCAATCAACCTAATTCATTTGATTAGATTCACGCATCAACATCATTTATAAACTCTGATTTTTTTTTATTAATAAATCGAATAAATTTTTAAAAATTTATCAAATTAATATCTATAATCAAAATTTACTAAAAAAATTTGGTCACAATAATTAGACAATTCTCTTATGGACAAATTTTTAGTGTTAATGAACAAATCCATGCTATTATTTGAATGATAATATTTTTTTTTAAAAAAAATGTTTATAATTTCCATGCTATATAAAATGTAAATTTATCACTATAAAACCTTGTTACATTAAATGATTCACGTGAATATTTAAAATATTGAAAAAAATATGGATAAAAATTGATGATATCTAAAAAAAAATTATAAAGGCAAAAGATTAATTAATAATTAAATATTTTACCCTTAATTTTTTTTTTTTTTTTTTTGTTTTATTTCATGGATTTTAAAAAAAAAAT
>NW_019268520.1:6849963-6881502 GCF_002738365.1 Cucurbita moschata
TTTTTTTTTTTTTTTTTTTGTTATATTTCATGGATTTTAAAAAAAAAATGTAACTTCATCGTGATCTAAACGTTTGCGAGTGGATAAATTTAATGAGAAGCATGAGATTCCTGGATTTGTTCGTATGCCCACGTGATCCCATTGGTCATTTGGGACACGTGTTCGATTCGGATGATGCACGTGAGAAGTCGTTTTCCCTTATCCTCACGAGGCCCCACCGTTATATAATGGCAACCACCAGAAACTCCATTAAGGCGCGAGACCTAAGCTCTGAGAGTGTCATTGTCAGTGGCAGACTAAGATTGTGGAGAGGATGAAAACCCTAGCGACCTCCAACTCCATCATCGGTAACAATGCAGCTCCTTCTTCCTTCTCTGCTTCTTCGCTGAAAGAGCGTCTTCTTTGTGGAGGACCTGAATTCGTCTCTTATCGGAGGCATCGGAAATTGACTAGTTCTGGACTTCAGCATTTGGTATCGTTGCGCCGGGGAGGCATTGAATTTCTTTCTTGCTTCTCGTCTCATCAGCAGGTCTCTTCCTTTTTCGGTATCGGAAGTTCTTGCTTTGTGATTGTTCTACGGCTTCGTTTGGTATCTTTTTTGTTTTCTTGAAGAATCTTGGATTGTTGGATTACTTTCTTCACCGTTTTTTAATTATTATTTATGGCTTCTTAATGTGTGATTGAGAGATAAGCTGTGCAAACTTTCTTCGCGGTTTATTTTGTTTATGGATTCTTGATGAATGATCGGGAGTTAAAGCTGTGTAAACTAAGTTGCTGTAACTAAGAAGGAGCCTTCAAAGTGCGATTTTGCTCATATGAAAGTCTCTCACCGACTAAGATAGCGCTACGCCGTCGATCTTGAGTTATTAAACGCATTCTCTGTTCTTTATTTACTCATATTTTGTATGTCTCGACATTAAGTCAGTTTCTTCATTGAATAAAGGAGTCGGTTCCTGAAGGTTTATGTTAGATCAAAGCAAGAATAAGAGGAACTTCGGAAGTCCAGAAATGGCTATGCTTCAACAATATGTAGATTATTATTTCCAGAAAATCTAGGAAGTGATTGTGGAAAAGATTGTTGCAAGGATGTATGTATGCTAATAGAATCATCCTGATTTTGGTACAACTGGTTCTTTGCAGGCAGATACTCAGAATGAGGTAGTTGAGAATCAAGGCACGAGTAAGTCAAAATGATTTATAATAAATGATTACTTCCTCTGGGAAAATAGCCTCATACTTTTGTATCGACATCTTTTATACAGATCAATCAAAGACAGTTCGCGTCAAATTCCAGCTGCAGAAAGAGTGTACATTTGGGGAGCATTTCTTTGTAGTAGGTGATGATCCAAGTTTTGGTTCCTGGGACGTTACAAGTGCAATACCTTTAAACTGGGCAGATGGGCATCTATGGGCAGCAGAAGTGGTAAGTAGAGATATCAAGAACATAAAAATCTCAATATAAAGAAACAAGTTTCTTAGACGATTTTAATATTTGGTCATAATTTTTTTTTTCTTGGCAAATTAGGAGATTCCTGTTGGAAAAGCAATCCAATTCAAATTCGTACTTCAAGGAGAAACTGGGAATGTCGTATGGCAACCTGGTCCTGATCGAATATTTCAACCCTGGGAAACATCTAATACAATCATCGTTTCTGAAGATTGGGATAGTGCTGACTCACGGATGCTCAGTGAAGAAGAAAACATTGTTAACCAGGATGATCATTCTCCCGTTGTCCCAGAAAAGTTAATGATTGAGGATTCATCATTTGCTCTTGCCGATGCTTCAATAGTAGAAAAATCATCGGTGGAATCGCATGAAGTGTTGATTCTTGGCGGTAACATCTCAGCTTCAGAAGAAAATGGCAGTAATGTCTCTGCTTCAGAAGAGAATACCAAAGATATTATGGCATCGAATATAATCTCAACAAAGGAGAGCTACATTCTCAATACAAGTAACAAGGATGTGAGCGAGGTATACGGCAATCCAAATGGGGAGACAACAATTATATCCCAGAGTGAAACAAAGAGAACAGAGGAAGTTTTGGAAAATTATGAGAAAGAAGAAACAGCGAAGATCCCTAGGAATGCGGATGTTCAAGAAAGCTTTATCAACTATGGCGTTCCTGTTCTAGTTCCTGGTTTACCTCCAACACCAACAACCTCAAATCAGGATGCACCTCAACATGAAGTCAAAGATGATGGTTCCATCGATGGAATTAATGAATCTAACGATCATAAACTACCTGAGGTAACAGCTTGATGGCCTGACCTACTTTTAGCATTTTTTTTCCTGCTTCAACTTTTGTTACCTCAAAAATCGACCTTGCAATTTGTGTGCACCGTGTATTGTACTTTTGAAGGAGATCCTGACTACAAAGGACATAACTTTTGATAGCTTAAATGTTTTCGAATTGATATGTGCAAATGATGAAACTTGACACTGGCCATGCAAGTGATCTTGTATAATTTTCGATACTAAGCCTCGCCTATCGCTGTCATAGTTCTATGGCCTGATAATTCCAATGTTGGTATCTTAATTCTATTTTGCTTATTTCATACCACCAGCAATTCAAATTATCGCACAACCAAACATTTTTCATGCCATCAAGTATCGGTATAGCCTATAAGAGTAAAACATAACTGTGATTCTCTCCTAATGCTCTGCTTCAAATTACACGTTCAATTACCTATTAAACTTTTAAAAATGCAAATAAACCTGTGATCTAATATTTGATAGCAACTGAAATCCCACTCTGGAAGCATGGGACTACAACTCACTAATTTAGTTCTTTTGTGCTATGATTGATTCAACCTCATCTACTGCTGTACTGTGTTATATAATGTTCTAATGCCTTCGTATTTCTTATGTATTAATCTCAGAACATACAGGATCCTGATGTCGTGGTAGAACTAGAGATGGAAGCGAAGTCAAGTTATGAAGAAAATGTCGTCCAAAGTGAAATTAGACAAGAGGATGACACAAATAAAATTGCGAATGAATCTGATTTGCAGGAAGTCAACGATAGTATCGTTCAGAATGACATAACATGGGGTCATAAAACCCTGAAGAAGTTCTTCTCCAGTTTAAGGTTGCTTTAGCATCACAAATTCATTCTTATTGCTTTACTATGTTGTTCCCCAAGAAATTTTCAACTTACTGTGACCCAATTGGGTGGATGGAAGCTGCTGTTTGGGAATTGTACATATGGTCTGCCACTTCACTATATTCTAATACTACTTGGTAAGATTACTCCGTATTGAGTTTGTTTCAATTAGCATATTTTATATAAGGATAATAGAAGTTTCACATATTTCTACAATGATATACTATTGCCCCATTTGAACATAAACTCTCGTGTTTTCTACTATTTTAGAATCACCCAAAAGACTTCATGCTTCTATAGATAATTTGTCTCACTTACCTAGTCGATATAAAATTTTGTTTTGCAAGTTGTATTGAGAGAGAAATATTTTATATTATTCTGAATGGTTACTTCAACAGGTGTAAATACACAGACTACGAAATTGGTTCATTAGCAAATCTGGACTGCAATGGTTTTGCAAGAATCTGGTAATTATAGTCTTTAGTCATTTGGATTGTATGTATATGTTTAATTTTAAATTTCAAGAACTCTGGTCATATATTGTTTTGCATTATAATCAGAACGTATGAGTTAAAAGTGAGTTCATAATTAAAGAAACTCTTAGATCATGATGTTACTGTGAATGGGCAACAACTGCGTAGGGCTGAAAAGTTGATCATTAAAGACTGCATATAGCGTACGCCACAAATAGTGTTGTTGGGTTGCCTAGTAATGTGTTATTTTGTCACTTCGAGGTAGATCTCACACAGAACAAGGCCAAATTAAATGAAGGTTGCCCTGGTTGATGATCGTACAGTAATCGATACTCCCAATGCGTGGGGGCATTCGTTTTCATTTAATTTAGTAGACGGCATCTGCATCGTTAACTGTCTTTCCATGTGAGTTTTAATTTTAGCCTTTCTAGGTGGGTAACTAATCGCGAATCCAGGTGTTGACCCAAATTGATTCAATGCTGAGTTAGCTTGGCTTAATTCTTCTTGTTCCATGCTGTGACTACTAAGTAGTAAAATTTTATGGTTTGATATTGTCCGCTTTGACTCGTTATGTATCGTTGTTAATCACAATTTTTAAAACGTGTCTACTAAGGAGAGATGTTTACACTTATAAGAAATGTTTTGTTCTACTTTCTAATCGACATGGGATCTCACGATGGTATCCGAGCAAGTCATTGGATGGTGTAAGACACTAGTCGGAATAAAACTAGATTCTCTCCCTAATAGACGCATTTTAAAATAGATTCTCTTCCTAACAGACACATTTTAAAATCATAAAGCTAGCAGTGATACGTAAATAGTCAAAGGTAAACTTTTGACGAGCGAAAGCAGCCATATCCACTAGATTTAAAAAAGAAGGAAAAATCATTTATTTGAAATTTGAAAAAGCTATTCCAAAGAAATGCTTTGATTCCCTAACTACGAAAATTCAACTCAATATCACTCTTCACAGCTGGATCCAAGGAAACGTTGCATTATGCTCTCCCCACTTTAACCCTTTCTTGAAGAAAGGAAACGTGGCATTAGCACTCGTACAAGTCAAACATCCACCAATAACCTTACACAACAAATTAATAAAATAGACAATACAACAAAAAGAAGCACCTAAATTGCGTCCCATTCTCCCATGGTTTAATAAGCCTCCTCAGCCTTCATGGTTTCTGCGCTTGTTGAGCTCAGAAAAGCAGGAGACATGAGTATAAATATATTCTATTCTTTAACGGGAGGCACAAGTTTTTCCTACCCGCTCAGGAAGTTCAATAGACGAACAGAAAATAATTTATGTATACATAGACGGCAGTTATTCCCAAGCAAGTGCAGCAGCAACCCTGCAAACCCTTTGATCATCTTCAATCCGTTCACCAAAACATTCCCAGTATTGTATTGTTGAGGATTATTGAGAGTAGTACCATATGAGCTAATAAGGGAAAGATTATGGGTTTACAAATAAGGAAATATTATCTCCAATGAGACGTTTTTGAGAAACCAAAAGCAAAAGCATCTAAAGGAGGGACCTAAAATATTAAATACTACAAGGTGAATAGGAGCAGTGGTTAAGTATCACCTAGGAAGCATTTGAGTCAGACTGTTTGAGCTGTTAAATTGAGATGAAGATGGAGAAGTCTTCATAGCTTTTTTATATTTGATTCCATGGGAGGAGGATGTTCCCCCAGAAATAGAAGCAGCAGCAGCACCACCATTTAACTTCCTAGTTTTGTGTCCTTTGTATACTCCAGGCTCTGTCAGTAGTTTTTCGTTAAGGTGTACCTCTCTTGAAAGCATTTCCACGACCTGCTTCATGGTTGGCCTTTGATTTGCTGCTGCTTGGGTACAGAAGAGTGCAACCGTAATGAAACGCACCACCTCGGCCTTTGGATAATTGATCAGTTCCGGATCAATGAGTTCTACGAGCCGTCCTTCTTGTTTTAATTTCCAAGTCTACAAGTGGCACAAATCACATTTATCAACTGACGTATACTGCAGGGAAAATGATTATACATCCACGTCTCAAATCCTTTTCACACAAATGAAATGAAATATGATTGACGATGCCAAAAAAATAAGTTCTAACAAGTTTAACTTGCCTACGTAAAAATCACTTACCCTTTATATTGTATCCATATCTATAGCCTTGGTGACTATATAACAGTAGTACTCATGAAATAAAGGTCACTTTCAACTCCATAAATGAATGAGCAATAAGTTCTTGTTTTTTTAAAAAAATGGAAATGTACCCATTCCACGAGAATCAACAACTCTTCTCCAAATGCTGCCTTGGTGCTGCTACTTCCACTGATTACTTCCAGCATGAGCACACCAAAACTGTATACATCTGCCTTCTTTGTCAACTGTCCTAAGAGTGCATACTCGGGAGCCAAATATCCACTGAAGGCACACGAAATGGTCAGAAAATACTTAAAAGAGGAACAGAATATGATGCGATAAAAGATCAAGAAATTAGTGTTGTGTTTCATCTTGAGGGTGCGAGGATGACTGAAGAAGCAAAACCAATGACAGCAAACTAAAATGGGATGGGCTACCAGATCTTAAGAATGCAATGCACCTATGTACCACTCAGCACCTTTTTATTGGACCTTTCCACAACAGCCAATTCATGGCTACATCACATTTGATCTCTCTTGATCAGATAAGCTACTTCCTGAGTGACTACTTGACCTTGGTAAACTCATTAGTCAAATCAAGATAATGGTGACTTTTGGTTCTAGAGTAGGCTGCATAAGCCATAAAGATAGCGGTGATCAACTGTTAAAGTTCCCTTTTTGATTTTATCTATTTATGAGAACCGATTACTACACAGATGAAGCAGCAAATTAATTAGTAAAGTTTCTTCTCTGCCAAAAATAACGAGGAGACAATGGAAACAAGTCGTTCTCAGCATATTTTCGAAGCAAGGTTCAGAAATATCAAGATAATGAAAGACAGCGCTTACACAGTTCCGGCCACTCGAGTACTAACATGAGTAACGTTGTCCGGGAAAAGTTTAGCCAACCCAAAGTCTCCTATTTTAGGATCAAAGTTTCTGTCAAGAAGTATATTGCTAGCCTTGATATCTCTATGAACAACAGACGGTTCAGCTTCCTCATGCAGAAATGCAAGACCCAAAGCTGTACCGAGACAAATCTTAGCTCTCATTGGCCAATCCAGAACGACATCCTTACTCAATGAACCTGAAATGATAGTTGCTCATGATAATCTTATACTGATGATAATTTCATCAACTAAACAGATAAGACTGCAAGTATTTGTTTACAAGCTACATAAAGAATGGACATTGTCAGAAGATTAAACTGACAATAAGACACATGTTAACCGCACTCAAATTTCAGAATAGAAACAGAATTTCTTACAAGCATAAGAACAAATTTAAACCGACCTAGGATAAATAAAATCCACTTGAATGCTTCGGAAGCTTACCAAGCAAAGTATTCGCAAGGCTGTTGTTTTCCAGGTATTCATACACCAAAATTCGATGCGTGCCTTCGACGCAACAACCGATCAGTTCAACTAGATTTTGATGTCTTATATCTGATATCATATTTATCTCGGTTAAAAATTCACGAGTTCCCTGGGTAGATTCTGCAGACAGTGATTTTACTGCAACATTGGTACCATCCCTCAAAACTCCCTATCCTCGCAAATCAATGACAGATTCAAAATGTATCAGAATTGATATGGGAAAGGTAACTAGAGGGAACAAATTACAGGAAAGAACCATAAAAATTAGATTGTCATTTGTCTCACTTTGTAGACAACTCCATAACCTCCAGCACCTATTCTGCTTGATGGATGAAAATTACTAGTGGCTGACCTCAGTGAATTATAAGAAAAGATGCGTACATTGTTGTTAACAGCAATCCCTAACCAAGTACAACACAGAAAATCATTTCAATTTCAAATCCAAAGAGTCGAAGTAATTACTTATATAAAAAATAAAAAAATAAAAAAATAAAAAACCTTTTCGCCTCACCAAACAATCAGAATTTATGGAAACCTATTTTAAAAATTATAGAATATATAAAATTAACCTAGAATCAACAAAAGAAAAACAAAGTTACCTGATTCTCACCTTCTGCCGGTTCTTCTGAGCTGCTATTTCCTTTACAGCAATTCAGGATTGCAAAGCAACAGGAAGCCATCGTTGCAACAGACAGTGTCACTCATCTACACACAGACCACTTTTAAGTTGTACCACACAACTCAATGGATCAAAAAACATCAAAATTCAAGAAAGATTTCTAAACCCCTTGCAACAATTAGGAGAATCGTCACAGAGATGAGCCAAAATGAGCTGAGCGTCGGCACCTAAAAAGGCTAGATGGTAATGGAGACCCAAAGGGGCGCCCAAGAAAAGGTGTGGAAGAAATGCCAACGGAGATGGCGATTGCTCAAATTTAGAAGAGATTGAGATGAAATGGAGTGACTAAATGATCAAAAAAGTTGAATGATTTACAGAAAAGACAGAGCTGTCTAATAGAATGGAAACATATGTTGATCGTGCCAAATTTCAATTTCTTGGGTTTTCTTGGGTGTGTTAATCCAAGGATTCAAGAAAAAAAAAGGTTCAAAGGGAGAGGTGTTTTAAGGAACCAAAAAGTTGGATTTTTTAAGAAAGTGTCGTTGGGTTGGTTAATATATCACGATAAACTAAAATCGGAAGCAGGGTGACCATAGAATCCTTCTGGTGTCAAAACACTTTTATCAGTTTACTTTTTTCTGGTCAGAGCAAGAAGTTCATACTGTATTTTTGACATCATTTTTAACTTCCAAGGCCGACGCAATTTGAAGCTTGCTTTTTTTTTTTTGGTCAGAGAAAGAAATTCATACAGTAATTTGACATCAGTTCAAAGTTCTAAGGCCGACTGTGCTTCTAGAATTCAGGCGCTGGGTGAGCCTCATAGGAAATGTCATTACTACCCTTGCATCTTCAACTCCTACGTCATTCTACAATTCCCATGACGTCGGAATTGAATCACAATTCACAACAGCTTTTTCTGGGGATTAAAAATTCAAGAGAAAAATAATAATAATTATTTGTGAAATGTCATTACTACCCTTGTCTGTTCAAATAAGATGCTACTGTTGTGTTTTGGCTTATCTATTTTGTATATTAATTTTAAAATGTAACCCATTTCAATGAAGTTAGAAAAAGAAATAGTTATTAATTTTTTTAGAAAATAATGAAACACAATGCCTAGTTTCCTATTTTCTTTGTGTCGATAATTCTTTGTAAAACTATCCAATCAATTACTTTTTTAATTAGAAAACTGATATATTTTATTACTAAATATAACCATGGATTACAATCCCAAGAAATGTTACCTGGTTTGCATTAATTTCATAAAATAAAAGTATGTAATGTAATGTAATATATATATATATATATAGAACCTGGTTTGCATTAATTTTATAAAATAAAAGTATGTAATGTAATATATATATAGAACCAAAATGAATCGACCAAAGTCAGTCCAACTGATTTCAATCAGTTACCTCAATTTTTTGAGTTTCAGTTGATCGCCCTTGGTGATTATTTTAGCTTATTATTCGTAAGAAAAAAAAGAACAATCTAATCATCTCAAAGAAAAGTTTGCCCAACTTAATTGATTTGGAAATATTGTAGACTAGAATCATTTAAGTTCACATGTAATCGCAATAATAAAAAATAATAAAATAAAAAAAATTCCCACCCAAGAAATGCAATAAAAAAATCTGTGCGGAAAAACAAACAGCATACCATTGTGACATACTTCGCCAATTAAAATCGCTGCCAACCACCTGCGAACGCTAACCTGCTGTTCCATGAGATAAAAGGCTAGAGAAAGAGAAGACTTCAGAATTTTCCGTCAATAATTTATTGGTTAGGAGAGGGCTTGTCCGACAGCAAATTATATTATATTTTCCATATGAATTATTAAAGGAATAAAACAGCTTTATTTCCTAGGAGCAGGCTTGACTTTATACACATACATTACTATTATTTTTGAAATAGCAATAATATTTGAGACATGTTAAGAATAAAAGTCTCCCAATTCTGAATACACTGCCTATTCGATATCTTTCAAAATATAAGAGAGATTGAGCGGAGTAAACGTAAATATGAAAGTATGTCAAATGTTCACATTTCATAATAATAATATGCCACACATCATGTTTTATAAAATAGAAAATTATTTATTATGGGATCCATAGATAATGAGTAAGAATAGAAAATTATTTATTATGGAATCCGTAGGTAAGATTACTCGTCCAAATATAACTTCCTACTTAAATTCAAAATTATCTTTTATAATAGTTAAAAGTTCTAACTTACACATGGTTGAGTATATATTTTATATATATTAAAATAAAAGTGTTCTCTTACTATATTTCATTTCACATTTTCATGTCCACAAATTTTACCTTTATTTATTTATCTTTTTCTTTATTGACTCACAAAAAGATCAAGTAAAAAACAGAAATAAACAAATGGCCAAAAAGACAAACTAAATAGCAATAAGAAAGAGGTTGGACAATGATCACATTACGCTAACATTATTGACAAAGAAAAAAGAACCCTTCAACATGGTCAAAAGTTATTACCAACCAATAAACAAATGAACGAATGAAACAATAAAATACACGAAAGTCGTTACTTGACTTTATTTATTTATTTTTAATTAAAACAATTTACCCGTTACCTTTTTTTCTTTTTTTCCTATTTTCTTTTTTCCTTCAAAAGATATATCTATACTTATTGTTGATCAAAGTTTTAACACATCTTGAACAAGAAATCCTAAATTCCAACTTACCCCATCAGCACTTCATTTGAAATAATAATAATAATCCTAATAATATTCCGGAGGGGTTTGATATCATCTACATACAACTACACCTAACGCTTGAAGCATACAATCAAAGATCAATTTACATAACATCACCTGTTTTGCAAATTAATGGGCCGCGGATTCCTGCGACTTCTCAAATAACAGATGCAAGAAATCTGCACGGAAAAAAAATAGTTTTAGGTAATAATTTAATCTTAAAGTTTAGTTCGTTAAAATCTAATTTTTGAACTTCCTATAACAATTTATGCATGTATTTTTAATTTGTAATAATTTAATCACAAAAAAAAATCTCATCATAATAAAGTGTCTTTTTTTATTGCGTAATAACTTAATGTTTGTAGGTTATTAACACACTTAATCCTTAATCACATTATTGATTAGCATATGTAAAAAAAAAATTGATTAATCTTACCAATATATATTACCATACAAACTAAATTGTTATAAATTTTGAGGTAGAGAGACTAAATTATTACATATTAAACTTAAAAAATAAATTGTCCTAATATTGAAATATAAGAACTAAATCACAAACAAAGTTTATTGACTAAATTGCTTTATGATAATCTAAAAACTAAAAATGTTATTTAACCTAACATGATTCCTAGATAACTTTTACATACCTTTTTGTTATATTATTTATAATCATGTAATGTGATTAGTGACCACAAATAATTTTGTCAATATATCACACATGGTTGTACGATCAAAATCTTAAAATAATTTCAAAAACAGAAGTAAGCAATCATTTTGAACTCGATCTACCAAAACAAGTCGGTCACTTGAAGTTGCAACTGTACTCATCCTAGTAAGAACTTTTAACGCCAATATCACATCCTCGTTTCTGGGTGAGACCATTCATCAAAATATGAGTAATTGTAGAAAGATGGGGAGAAGCACACACATTATGTGATGGTCCTTGGTGATCAAATCTCCACTATATTTTACTGCCTACTTGGTTACAGAAGAAGAGACCTATCGGTAACAGAGGGCTCACTTTTCTTACTAGCATGCAGTTGATGAAATTATATGAAAACGACCCCAACGGCAACAATTTCCAACGCCACACTATTCAAAATTTGGTGACAGGATTACTATTTATCAGAGAATATTCTAGCATGGACGGAAAAGTAAGGACCAGCAAATGGTGATTAATCAGCTTCGGTTAGAGATTATGACCCTCCACAATGGTATGATATTGTCCACTTTGAGCATAAATTCTCATGGTTTTGTTTTGGGTTTTCCCAAAAAATCTCGTACCAATGGAGATGTATCCCTAGATTAGTGAATGTGGGGACTCTCTCCCAAGCATCCTCAACAATCCTCCCCTCGAACAAAGTACACTATAAAGCCTTTCACGAGGCCTATGGAGTCATCAAACAGTCTCCCCTTAATTGAGGTTCGACTCCTTCTCTAGAGTCCTCGAACAAAGAACACCATTTGTTCGACACTTGAGTTGCTTCTGACTATACCTTCGAGACTCACAACTTCTTTATTTGACATTTGAGGATTTTATTGACATGACTAAGTTAAGGGCATGACTCTGATACCACGTTAGAAACTACGATCCTTCACAATAGTAAGATATTATCCACTTTAAGCCTAAGTTCTCATGCTTTGGGTTTCTCCAAAAGGCTTATAACAGTGGAGATATATTTCTTATATTCCTTACTTAGTCTGACTCCAAAAATTGAAAACAAGGAAATGTAGAACAGAAGAGTAGAGAAATCTCAATGAAGACCTGACTAACATTTTCCCTGAAACAAGAAGGAACTAGTAACTCGCTTCCATATTTAGCCACAGATTTGATTCCTAAATCCGGAAATTCAGTGGCAGCAGTAAACGAACTGTGGCACTTCTATATAGAACTCGTGAATTGACTTGGAGAAGTATCAGTGTTGGAGATCATAGAAAATCATCGCAAGGAAATACGAAGTCCAGATACTAATTGAAATCTAAAGGATTCAATTCAAGGAACGAGCAATAGAGCGAAACACTGTAAGCAAACACACAAAATACAGAAATAATCCACACATTCACGCCTAAGCTCCAAAACTTTGCTCAAACACTAGATATAGATAGATTAGTTCACCATAAGGTAGAAAATAAGGCATTGAGAACCAATCAATTTTATTTGATAGGGATTAGGCAACAAACCGATAACTCCGACTTGTGTTGTAGCCGACGTAACCTAGAGCTGCGATTTTGCGATGAAAATCTCGCGGAAAATGAGCAGCGATCATATCGAAGACTTTGATCCTGTACATTTCCCATACACCTGAAGTTGGAGATCGTCTTGTGAAAAGATTCAAATCTATCACTGGTATTGGAAGTGAGAAATGAGAGTGAACACATCCCGTCGATTAACCTTCGAAATTGCCGCCAATTCTCCGGGAAAATAAAAATAAAAAACCCCCGCCATAATCGGATATGGGCCTGAACGGTTATCCATACCGGTCCAATGGAAATAAAACCAGGCCCATTTACAATTGCTAGATGCAGTCTTTTTATAGATGAATTTTTTATTGACATGCCTGAAAAAAATATGAAATCAAATATTAAATTAATTTTTAATAATGTAAATTTGAATGTGATAACAAAAAAGTTATGGCGTCCTAGTGCGGCACATTCTTGCTGTGGAACGCTTCTGAATTTGATCAGAACCTGCAAGGAAAGTGAAAATCCAACTCCAAATTCTCAACCATTGTAGTTTGGTGAGTTGTGAACAAACAGAACAGAACAGAACCAAATTGAAAACCCTGTTTCATTGCTCCTACACGTGGGGGTGCCGAACTCCTGTGCATTTAACGATATATGATCGTCAGTTTCTTCAACGACATAGCTTCTGCCATATTGGTTAAAAAATGCATAAAATTGGAAGCTACCACAAAAGGCTTCAAGTCTATCAAATTATAGAATTGATAAGAATTATGCACAACAACATATGTAATGGGTTTTTTTTTTTTTATATACAAATTACTTCCGGTCGTCCAAGCCTGGAATGTCTAATAGTGATTGAGATAATAAGAGATGAGTTTTGGATCTGGGACAATAAGAGGCAACTTATCAATGAACATAAACAGCCTCTTCAAATTTTCACTAGAGATGAAGGGCAAGTCCACAATTTCGGTGCTACTCGTACAGATCCAAAGATCTCCCGAGTTGACTCTCCTGAGACTGTCACGGCAGAAGGGGCATGATTGAGACCGAGCGCGCCTGAAACAAAGGTAACATAACAAGTTGCAAAAATCAGCTCCAAATAGTTAGTAGCTGATAGCACATAAGAAACAGCAGAAAGCTTACCAACTCCTGTAACACTTCATGCACATTGAATGACAGCACGTAGGCAACACAACCTTGCTGTTTAGCTCCATGCAAATACCACATTCTTCCTCTCTTTCCAAGTCTATTTCAGAGATCTTTCCTTTGTCCAACTGATCTTTTCTTTTGTATTTGGCCGCATAAGCTTCTCTATGTTGTCTATCTTCTATGTCATTAGTTCCTCTTTGAAGTAGCACCAGAGAAGGAAATATCACCCCTGCATTTGCAAGACTAAAAAATAGGATTCGCAAGACAGACAAATTTTAATACACCTCAATTTGAAGAAAGGCCAGCTTTTATCTTCTAAGCCACTTACCATAGAACTCCTTGAGACTAGCCTTTCTTTCCTGAATAGACATGGTAGTCTTCCCATCTTCATATGCCTGAAACAAATTTAGCACATTCACAAGCTTGACAAGATAAGCTACTTCTGAAGATTTTTATCTTTGAGGAGTGATCAATTTGAACCAACTTCAATCACCACACTCGGACAATGTAGGAGGTATGAGTGTCAAATTTTTGTCATGCAGGTTGCCGTACCTTGTATATCAGAATTCTGAGCAGACCCAAAGCGCCAGCAAGGTGGCAATCAGTCCATTGCACGAAGAAGAGAAAGAACTGCGCAGCCGGACTGTATGATAATCTCATTTGAAGGCATGCTCCACCGTATTCCTTGGGATAATCAGAAGCCCTGTTCAGAATTGAGTGTTCTTTTTTTCAATGCTTACGAATTAAATGAACCTCAGATGGAACTATTGTGCACTAAAAGTAACAAAATCTCAAAATTTGAAAGAAACCTTACAGACTACTAGCAGTCACACAATCCTGAGAAGTCGAGATAACTTACAAAACTACTAGCAGGACAATGCTACAGTTTACAAAACCACCTAGACATACAAGATAACCCACGCAAAAGGAAGAAAATGTCCATTAAAATTAACATTCAGAAAATCAAGTGCATAACATTTATTAATGAATCTAAAATAAACAATTCCATTAATCTTAGAGCAGGAAACAACATACATGTACGGGAGCAGAACAATTCAAGAAATAAGATCGAAGCGATCAATTTCTAATCCACATAGAGATGAGAGAATTTACAGATATTGAGGAGCAAAATATAAGACTTGCAACTCTCTTAGACGGCATATCGATTGAACTGTATATTCAGAACAACTTTCCTGAACTTCAAATTCTAACGCAATGAATCCAACACGAGTGGCATCTAATCTAGGCATGGAGAAAACCTGGATCTTGAGATACGAATTATTGAAACTCGATGCAGTTTCGATCACAGAAATCAATCAAACATAGTGGATAATTTCCAGACAGTGAGAAACGCGAACATTGCAATAGCAGTTCTGACAGACTCCAGAGTGATTGTCAAGAAACGGATTACAAAATATCAAACAATAAGGAATAGCATATGGAGAGATTACAAGGTATTGGCGAACTGAATATCAGCCTCGAGTGCCTTAAGGGAATCCTTGAAAGATTTCCTCATTTTGACTTGATTTCCACACTCAAACTCCCATCCACCACTTCCAGTATCAGCAGCGACAACTCCTACCTTATCTAATTCAAATCAATCTATAAATCTCCATTCAATTCAGAAGAAACCAAAAAGAACACAAAAACGAAACCCAAACACAGCCAAAAATACAAAATTACCTCTGCCATCTGCAAGCGAAATTTCCTTTACGCCTCGTTCGACTTCAACAGCACACCTCCGAGAGAAATCCAACCTATGAAATTGGGAAATCCCCTTTCTGTGTAGTTCTTCGCCAGAAGGTTTCCAAAGTAAATTTGCCAATTCGAGAAGTGAAACAGCCGTGGAGAAGGGGAGTGGGACTGCCTTGGCTTTCGCTTAGCGAACACGTAACAGAACCACCTCAGTTGCTTTAATAGTCACGAAGAAGCAGGTAGATTCCAGATACTTAAATTTACCAAAATACCCTCGTACTTGCCTCCAAATTCCTACACACTCTCCTACTATTCTCACCCTGTACCGTCACAGTCATTCAACTTGCAAATCTCATTGGACTTCGTTATATCTTATGGGCCATGATTCCGCTGACCTGTCACCTGCTTAGGGCAGCAGTGGCGGAGTTGCGTCACTTGCAGTGTGACGATAATAATAAAAGTAAAAGCTGTGTGTAAATTGATTGATGGCCTTTCGTCAATTCCTCACACGTGTACGGTCTGATATATTTGTCGCCGCCTTCAATGAAACGCGGCAAGCATGCATGACTGATTCTCATCCGTATGTGGAGCGGGCCCCACATTTTAATGGCTTTATTATACATAATTTATTTGTTATATCTTGTAGAAATTTCCTAGAATTTCGTGTATACTACCAATGATAAAATAATTATTTAATTCATGAAATAAAATAATATTTATTTAATAAGGTGAATGTAAAATCTACTAATATTTTACATTTTCATGCGTGACATGGGTGATTGCAGTTTGACTCAGAATTTCTTAAAACTTTTTTTAATTATTTTTAATACAGTATAGATACGTAACAACAAAATAGTTATTCTTATTGTAAAAAGAACGTTAGAATATATATTTTGAAAGTTCTAACCACCAAAATGGGTTTTTTTTTTTCAGAATTAAAAAAAAAAAAGATTTTTTGTTTTAACTAATTAGATTTTTTTTTCAAAAATAAGCCTATAAATAGAATTTCTTTGTTTGGCCAGAACTTTCTAACGATGATTTCAAAATTCATGTAAAGTTTTGAAAATTAGAAAAAAAAAAGTTTTAAAACACTTGTTTTTGCCTTTTGAATTCAACTAATAATTCAAATATAAACTAGGAAAGATGAACGCAATGTAAAAAAAAAAAGTGAAAAAAATAATCACTATTTTCAAAAACTAAATAATCATCAAAATAAAATCTAAATTTTTAAAATTTTCAAAACCTAGGATTAGATTTACAAACATTTACAAAAATAGACTAAAACAAGTAAACAGTTTAATGTTAAAAAAGAAAAATCAAACTAAGACAAGAAATAAATCAAAGATTATATCGTTTTATCATACCATAATAAAAAATTAGGACGAAAACCCTAAACTTGGTGCTAAAAGTTACAAGAATATTTTCAAAATGTTTCAAACCAAAATAAATTAAATGGTAAGTAAACACCAGTAAAATCGCCTACATTTTCAGAGATTCTGCCCAACAAAATGGTAGACCTCACTTGTATGTGAAGATCAATGAATGAGAAGTAAAATTATTGAGGGTCCGGCCTTCAGTAGCCTCCACCAATCATTGCTTCATACAGATTAGAAAAAGGTAAAACAGCAAGCACACGTTAAATATGGATTCTCAACAACAAAGAAAAAAATAAGTGATCCAATCTAGCAGAATCTACGGCAGCTTTGCTTTCATTTTACGATCACAACAATTATTGTTCTTCAAGTTTCAAAAGCAACCACTGTGCATAGGTGTCATAGAAAAACCAAGCAATCGGGTATACAAAGTTTAATACCAAAATAACAAGAGTCAGCTAGAAGAGATTTGGAGGAACTCCTGGGTTAACTATTCTCTACCAGATCTCATACGTATAATTGAAAGTTTCCATGTTAAACATAAAATAAAAGATTCAAAAGCTTGTTGGACACTTTTAAAGTCCAAAATCTATTCTGCCATAAGGAGCTAGAAAGTTTAAAGGATAGCAAGGGTTATATTAGGAACATTATTATGGTGGGGTGATTAAAAAGAAAGGGGATTTAATGTTGAGTGGGCAGTAGGCATCACTTTGGAAACTCTGTCCTATTTTGAACATAAACTCTCGTGGCTTTGCTTTTGGTTTTTCTAAGAGGTCTTATACCAATGAAGATGTGTTCGTTACTTATAAATCCATGATCAACTCCTTAGTTAGCTGATGCGAGGCTCTTCTCCTAACGATCCAAAATACGATCCAAAATAGATAGATCATGGGAGAGAGATAGCTCTCTCCTATTCATATTGTAATCTCTCTTTTGATGTTTCAATCCAGTTATATTTTTGTTCCATGTAATTGGTATCCTAACAAAAACCTGAATTCTTTTCTAGCAGGTGCATGCTTTTGTTTGGTATCCAAAGGGTTGTCATTCCAAAGGTCCCACTCTGCAATGGTTGAACTATGATACAACATCTCTATTTTAGCAATTACAAAACCCAAAAACCATACCTAGCTCTGGCTTTCCACTGAACCGCAACAAAAACTTGATGGGTAAGGATGGCGAAGAGCCATACGCTAAGAACAGATATTCAGGAAAATTTAATCACTGAACTTCTGATTATGCTTTTCACGATTTTCCTTGATGATTCTCTGGTACTCATTTTCACTGGTCTCAACAAGCCGCTTGACAAAGTCATATGTGGTAAGCTTGATGCTGCAGTAAAAGAAAGGAAGGGAGGTAACCCAAGAACAAGAGTGGAAACAATTTCATGAAAGAAAGAGTGCCGAGAATTTTAAGGTTAGTTAAAATATTCAACAACAACAAAAAAATAAATAATAAATAAAAAAGAAAAAATAAAGGGAAATTCTCTGGGTTATTCGGATATGAAATAAACCTGCTGCTAGGTAAATTCTTCAGGAAGTTGGGCAGTAAACCCCTGTAAAATCCAATAAATCCATCTCCATCCCATATACCTGCATCAAACATCAATTCAGATTGAGGGAATGATTCCTAAGCTACAACTCAACAAGAAAATTTAGACATTGAACAAGCACATAAATTTTGTATGTCAGAGCGTTTTAGTCTCCAAGCATTCCCAGATTTCACTCCTAATAATAATTATTGTTATCATGTACAGCGATGTTCCACGTTGGTCAGATAGGAGAACAAAACACCCTTTATAAGGGTGTGGAAACCTTCCCCTAACAGACACGTTTTAAAGCCTTGAAGGGAAGCTCGAAAGGAAAAGCCCAAATAAGACAATATCTATTAGCGGTGGATTTAGGTCGTTACAAATTGTATCAGAGCCAGACATCGGACCATGTGCCAGCGAGTAGGTTGTTCCCCGAAGGGGATAGATACAAGGTGGTATGCCAGTAAGGACGCTGGGCCCCGAAGGGGGTAGATTTGATGGCAGTCCCACATTAATTGGAGAAAAGAACGAGTGCCAGTAAGGACGCTGAGCCCTAAAGGGGGTGGATTGTGATGTCCCACCTGGGTTGGAGAGGAGAACAAAATACCCTTCATAAAGGGTGTGGAAACCTTCCCCTAGTAGACGCATTTTAAAGTCTGGAGGGAAAGCTCGAAAGGGGAAGCTCGAAAGGGAAAGCCCAAAGAAGATATGTAATTTTACTTCAAACTTAAAAGGAACTAATACTAAATCACCTGCAAAAGCATCGAAAACTGTGTTGTAAGGTGTACCCTTCATTTGCATCTGTCTTCTCACAGTATCCAAAGGATAGCACATGAGTGTAGCTAGGGATGCTGAAAGCAAGGCTGTGAATAAAGATGTTTGAGTTCTCCTTTGAGTTTCTTCTGGAAAAGATTTTTTTACCCTGTTGTACACAAAACATATCATTAAAGAGCAAGATCTTATTTTCATTGAAGGTAATACAAGAAAGAACCAATGAGCACCTACAAGTCAAAAATGCAAAAGTTCACGGCAATGTAAGGAGCTATGCCAAAAAGGGATGGTCCAAGACCACTGTAGTAGGATGTAATGCCTTCCTCTCGTAGCATACTCAAGGCTATCTAGAAACCAAAAATTATCCATAATTTACATATGAAAAATTTCTATATATATATAGAAGGGCAAGTCGAGCAACCTCAGATGCCGTTCGAAACCCAGGGTCAACTGCCATGCGTAACCTCAAAACATCTAATGGATATGTCATCTATGAAGATAAGATTGATTAATAATGCACACAAGAAAGGCCAGTCAGGAAGCCAAAATTGAAAAGTCATAATCTGATTTATTTCCTCTTCTTCTTTTTAATCTGAAAATCTTCCAAGGAAGATATTCAATTGAAGAAGAGTTAGGAAGTTGCAGCCTTGAAAAATAAAACAATGAAAACGAAAAATTAACGAATAAGATATGTCATGCTTACGAAGGTGGATGTCATGCCAGCACAAGCACCAGCAGCAAGTCTTCCAATCACAGAAAGTTTGTCATCTTCTCCCCTGAAAAAGTTCTATAAATTCTGGTATATATGACAGAGTTTCACCATATTTGATTTCTGTTTAAGATTCATCTTGAGATACAAACTTTACCTTAAAGTTTTCATACGCAAAGAGTTGGATAGCACTATATGGTATGATGCGTATAACCTGGAACGTAGAAGGCAAACCATAACCAGGTATTGCGTTTCAGAATGTTAAACTAACAAATCAGCAATACATCAGGAAAGCAAGATTATGTTTGGACATTAATAATGTCCATAGGTATAATTGTTCTAGAGCTCATAAAACTCACCGACAACACTAAAAGAATAATATTAATAAAAAAATCAACTGAAAGCAACAACCTGAGGAAAGTTGCCTTTCCAAAGTCCTCTAACTCCTTCCACCTTTATTATGGTTGCCACTGCCTGCAATTCGTCCATGCAAACCACCAATCAACACAGATAGCAGTGTCCTTTAGAGTTGATACTAATACGTTAAAAACCATGAAGATTTAGCAATTAAATGACGCCTCTAATCTGTCTATCTTCAATGGAGAGTAGCTAAGAAACATTGAAGATGTTAAAAATATACAAAAACAATTTGCTAACACCTTGACATATTGATGTGGCACCAAGAATCATCAACGCAAATAAATAAATAAATAGACGTTGAAGTGCCAATTAAGGTGCTTCTTATCATACCTCGATAAAACCAATCGACTTCTTAGCTCCTTCTTGCGCAATTCTTGCTCCATGAGTCTGCAAACAAGCGAATTCAGAGTACAAAACAAGTTAGATGAATTAGCGAGACCTCTCTTAATACAGTGTATGCTTAAAACACGTAAGGAGATCCGAATTTCTATGCATTCATCCTAAAATGAACTTATAGATGCCTACAAGAGGACCGAAAACTAAAATAGCAGTGGCCGTACAATATAGGTTATCTAAGAGATTTCCGCGTTAAAATTCTACAAATAAAATGGAGACTGTTGCCGTAAAACATAGCTAAAGAAATGCTACTTTGCGATATGAATCCAATTCAATTGACGAAAAAGCGAAGTTGCTGGAGACGAACAGCGAGGCTATAACCTGCATAAGAAGCTTGATTCTGTCTAGAGGAGCTGTCGCAGTCTTAGCGACCGCCCCCGATACGGCGGCAGCGACGAAGAGCGTTGCTTCTCTGTGCACCAAGGCTAGAACTGACAATGGATGCTTGAGCAGCTGAGCCGGCGTCGGCGCGAACTCCTTCCGGTTTCTCTTTTCCACAACAGTAATGCAGGCAAATGTAAAGCTACTACCATTGCCATCACTATCACTACCACCACTGGCGCCAAATCGCTTGTTGCTATTCCACAGTGGTTGACTGTCGGCAGTGCTGAAGCTTCGATGATCAGAAGCTTCAAGGTGTCCAATATTCCGCCACACAATTCCTGGCTTCTTTTCTTCCCGCATCCTGAACGAAACCGATTCTGTAGAGCTTACGAGGCAGGGAGATAGGTAGGAAAGCCAGAGTAACCACTAAACAGAGACACGGAAATGATGAAACACCAATAGACCAAACGAATAGAAGCAGATACCTGTTAACAAAGCCTAAATATCCCAATCGGAAATCGACAGCTGACAGGTGGGTCCCAAGTTGCAGCCAGATATTTTTCATGACGGCGTACGTTCGGGAGCTTGTTGGGCTTCGGCCCAATATTTCTATTCCCCTGGCCCAGTTTTACTTCTATCTCGGCCCAAATAATAATAATAATAAGGAGGCAAGTTTAATATATAAAAAAAAATTAACTAAAAGGAAAGAAATCAGAACATGAACAAAGTAAAAGAATTTGGTCTTCCACTTCCATTGCACTGGAACCGAGATCCAGACATCCAAACACTTGTTGTCTGTGTCCCATGCAATATGCAGTTCCTTTCTCTTGATTCCTTGAATCTCAACCATGTTTCACTCGCTCGCCGCTGAAACTAATGCATACAAATTTAGTACTAAGACTTCGTAATTTGAATCTATCTATTTGATATACGAACAATTAAATCGATAAATAAATTTTAAAGTTTATATTCCATTTAACATAAAAACTGATAAATAAAATGTCTGAATTAATGAAATAATAAAATAAATAATATGGTTGATTTGATAGGCGTTACTTTTTTAGAATAGTTGATGGTTTTGTTTTTGTTTTTGTTTTGGGAATATAAGGTCACAAATTTCCTACGATTTAAAAGGAAACAACATGTTTTTCAGGAATTGATGTTCTTTTTCGCAAGTGGTCGGCATTCCCACACTTTTCTTAAACTTTTAAAATGTAATTGTTTTTGGTATTTAATATAATTTTACAATCTAAAATTATTTTATGTTTTTTTTTTTTTTTTTTTTTTTAAGTCAAACCTTATAAGTAAATGTTTAAAATTTGAAATCACGAATAAGGATAAAAAAGTATTTGAAATCTGGCTAAATTATAAATTAGTATATAAATGTTAATATTCCTGTCTGTTAATTACTAAAATTTTAAAAAGTGATAATTGTTTTTTTTTTTTAAGAAGATAACACTACATATTTTTCTTAACCCTCCAAAAATTTCTTATAATGGGCGGTTAGATCAGTAATTTTCCCTATAAAATGGGTGGGGGATTTGTCTAATAAGGTCCATGAGACGGAAAATTAAATTGTGAGAGGCTGTTCTTCTGCAGCGGTAGAGACAGTCGTACTCCGGAGTCAGATCAATAATTGGACGTGGTTCGATTTCTCTGCTCTGCAATCTCTTTAATCAGGCCTATAGTTCTGTATAGAATTACAGTTCGTTTTGCTTTATGCTTAATTTGTAGTCGTCGTTTGCTTCAGTCTGGCCTGGATTAGCGAAAATGGTTGGGCCTGCGAGACCTCTTTTTGTGCTATTTGGTTCTTCCATAGTTCAATTGAGCTTTGGCAATGGCGGATGGGGTTCTATTATTGCCGATTTGTACTCCCGCAGGGTATATGTTCTTAGTCTCTCTGGAGATTTCTGGTTCTTTCTTGTTTCCGCTTCGTTTCATGTTTCTATGTTTATTCTTGCTGGTTTCTTTTTGTTCGAATGAAGTTTAATTATCGAAAATGGCATATTGACCTCCTGAACGAATCTCTTGAAATGTGGCATGCTTGTGGTCATGTTGTGGATAAATTTTTGCGAACAATAGACCAGAATGGCTACTATTTAAAAATTTCAGGTTCAAAATGGACTGTGATTGATTTTTATTCTAAAACATGCGTGATGACTTTCCTTGGCATGTTCTCACCGTTGGCTTCCCTTCAATGGTTTGGAAAGTTCTTGCGGATTTCTAACTATTTCCTTCGTTCGTTTGATGAGATTTTGATCCGTACTGAGAGCACAATTTGTAGATCTCATACCTTTGTTGGTATCCTGATTAAGTTCCTCTGCAACTCCACAGGCAGATATCTTGCTACGCGGCTATAGTGGTTGGAATTCTAGGCAGGCTCTACAGGTTTTGCATCATGTCTTTCCAAAGGTACATTGCTGTGTTGCTGAAACTCTAGTTCAAGGATTGAAAAAACAGTAAGATAATTGAATTGGCCTTTTGCAAAATGTCTTGAAACCAAAATTTGCTATTTCTGACAGTCTTCTTGAACAGTAGTAGTTCATGTTTACCAATGAATAGTGTGGTTCTGTGAAGACAGCATGAAACCCCTTCATGGCTTTAAAAATTAGCACCAGATTCTGCTAGCGACTGTTGGTATTAATTGTGTTTTGGGTCGGTCTTTCTGCTCCGATACCATGTTAAATCAAACCGTAAACTCATAAGCTCTTGTCGATGTGTTTTTAGATGAACATTCTTAATAAAAACATGTTTCATATCATGTTTTTGTTCAAGTGGGTGGATATTTTGAAGCTAATGTTTTAAAGATATGTTGCCTCTCAGGACAGTGCCATTCAACCTTCATTGGTGATAGTCTACTTTGGTGGCAATGATGCAGTGCTTCCTTTCCCTTCTTCCCAGAAGACTTTGGTGCCACTTCCTGAATACGTAGAGAACATGAAGAAGATAGGCATTCATCTCAAGGTGAACTGTTAATATACTCTTAATCTTTGCATCAATCAAAATATTTCTCTGCTTATTCGTCTAAAACATTTGTCAGAGCCTCTCGGAGAAAACCCGAGTCATCTTCCTCACAGCTCCGCCCGTGAGCTATGCTCTAATTAAAGAAAAACTGAGGTGTGCTCATATTGATATATGCATATTTTGTTATGAACATGCTCGCTTTTTAAACCCCAATGCCTCATTTTATGTCCTGATTGATCCAGCGAGGAACACGCGAAATGTCGAACACTGGAATCATGTCGTAAGTACGCGGAGGCTTGTAAAGAACTTTGCAAGAAGATTGACGTGAAATGCATAGATGTGTGGAGTGCAATTCAAAAGAGAGATGACTGGCTCACTTCTTGCTTCACGTTAGTAGTTATAGTTCACAGAGGAGGATCATCTTTGATCCTTTTTGAATGGATTGAATGAGTTGTTTGTGGTTATTTCAGGGATGGCATTCATTTCACAGCAGAAGGGAGCCAGATAGTTGCAGAGGAAATTTGTAAGGTTTTGGAAGAGGCAGACTGGGAACCAAGTTTGCACTGGAAAGAATTGCCTATTGAATTTGGTAGTCCCACTAAGCCATCCAGCTCTGCAAGGCAATGGTAATCGATTCTTCGTTTACATCATACGAAGTGGATTATTATTATTATTATTATTATTATTTTCATTTATTTTAGTCCACGATTAAATGTTTTTGCATGTATTGACTCTCAGTTGTGTGAATGGGAATGGATCTCTCACATCTCCCTTGCAAACGTAGGCATATGGATTAAGGTTGGAATTTTCATTCGATTTTTTTTTTTTATCATTTATAAATAATAAAAATAATAAATACTCCTTGGAATTTAGTTAGAGTAATAAAAATAACAAAATTTTATATGAAATAGTTAAAATAATAATATTTAATTGATCAAAATCTAAAATTTATATCTAATAGATTTATTTTTAATTAAAATAAGAAATAAGTATAAATATATTATAGATTTATTAAATTAAAAACTGAAAGTTTATTTATGTACTAAATAAATATAATTAGAAATTTTAAATTTGAAACTCAATTAATTAATTGAAAATCTATCCCATTTTAAATATATATTTTAAAACTAACTCAGTGTTGAAATGATGACGTGTAAATGCAGGCCTAAAAGGAATAAAAGTCCTTGACTGCTACTTTTGGGATCCAACACAGTAATGGGCTCAGCCCACTCCTACAGATTAATGGGCTTCTTTATCGATCGAAGTAGCCCATCACGTGTAGCATTTGAGATTTAGTTTTTCCTTTCTTTTCCTTTTCTAATTAAATAAATAAACCTTATGAAATAGGTATATGCTGTTTGTGTGCTTGTCTGTGTGTATCAGAACTAAGCTAAATAAATAAATTATTAATTCGTGTGAAGCTGATTTTAATTTTTAATTTTTAAATTTTATTAGTACACGTTTAAAGTTTAAACCTATCTAGTTAGGTATATTTTATTGGAGATATATTTATTAATGGTTTAGGCTATGTATTGATCCACTGAATTAAGTTTAATTAATTGGTCTCAAGAGGTTAGTGAATGATTAATTTAGATCCAATGTTTTATCTTAAGGTATATTGAAAAAACAATTAAATAATATGAAGAGAAATTGTATTCGGATAGCATCTTTCCCCCACTTTTAACCCTAGGAATTAACAATACATATTTTATTTCATAATTTTGACTCCATTGTACGACCAATCAAAATTAAACTTAAATAAATAAATAAAGCAAAGTAGAAACAAAGGGAGTTTGACGTAATTGATGGCATTGGGACTTAAATCAACAACAAATTACAATTATTTAGTTTTCTATTAATTTGTAATAGACTATTAAGCTTTTAATTTTTGTTTAGAATTTTTTATTTATTAAATTAATTTTGTTAAATATATTAGACACATATATTAAAGTTAGAAGACCGACCTATTTATCTGGACTTAAAATTTTTTAGATTTTATTTGTAATTTAATTTAATAAGAAACAAAACGAAAAGAATCTTAAAAAAGAATAATAAATACAAAAATAAAAGGATGGAGTGAAAACCAAGTGGAACACGTCTCTCTCTCTCTCTTTCTCTCTCTCTCTCTCACACTCTTTTTTCTAAATTTTTTAAGCTTTGTTAATTGTGGAGAGGAAAGAGGGTGATGGAAGATTGGGAATGAGAGGCACACTGCATTTGCTTCATCCCAACCAATAATATTCATTTTTTAATAATTCAATTTCCAATTATAAATTCCATTTTTCTTCAATTAAATTATTTTTTTTAGTACAAATTGTATTTAATATAATACCTTATTTTACTTGGTCGACCAATTAACACAAAATTAGACATTATTTTGTTCCCTTTTTAAAGTTTAAAAGATTTTTTTTTTAGTGAATTCTAAATGCGCCTCAGAATTAAAGAAAAAAGACTTATTTGGTCGTATCTTGATTGTATATAAATAATTAACTTTTAAAAGAAAAAACTTTATTTATTCTTACTTCTTAGAAAGCTAAATTCTTTTAAATAAAAAATTATTGTCTCGAGTTTGATACTTACAGTAGAAATTCTTAAAGCCAAAGTTAAAATTTTAATGGCTATTTGATTTTTTTAAAAAATAAAAGTATGTTCTATCTCATCTTGTTTCTTTATTTTTAGGTGTAAAAAGTATAATATTGATGAGTAATAAATTCCTATTGACATCTCTGTGGAGTTGATTATCAATTATGTGTTTATATTTAAATCTTCCAAAAAAAAAGTTTTATTTAAATTGTTACTATTAATTTCAAAAGTAAACATCTCAAGTTTTTTTTTTTTTTTAAATAAATAAATAGGGGAGTAGAATGGTCCTAAATTGGCAAAATAAAAAAATAAAAAAAAAACCTAGTTAAAGAAAAATTGAAATGTAGGCTAAGTAAGAATTTAAACTTTTAACTTTTAAGGCTTATAAAAATAGTGATTGAAAAATGTTCCATATTCATTTAACCTATGTAATTTTGTTTACCCATAAAATTATAAGATTATTTTTTATCTAATCATAATCTACCCTTTTGACATATTCATTATTTTACTAATTATTATTATTATTATTTTGTAGTTATCAATTCATATATATATATATATATATATATATATATATATATATTTCTCTCTCTCTCTCTCTCTTTTTTTTAATTGTTGCTCATTGTTCTTTGAGTTGGAAGAGAAAAAAAAAAAGACAACAAAAGGGAGGAAGAAGCTAAAGAATGAGAATAAAGCCAAAATAAAGAAAACCAGTAAGCATGAAAAATGTGTTGTAATTCCATTTTGGCTTTAACAACCAAAACACTGAAAGTTAGAGAAGTATATATGAAAATTGTGGTCCTCAAATATTTGGTATACATTCTATGTGAACTATCGATCAATTTAATTATACCGATACTTCAATAGGGTTTTAGAGACACGTTTAGATTCGGCCGTGAAGCAAAGTATTTTTCAAATAGGCATTTTATTTTTAAACAAGAAAACTTATTCAAAACACCCTGTATAATTGGATGAAAAAATAGATTTTTTTTCTTTTCTCAAGGATGATTCATTGAGCGGGAGTTACTTTTATAGATATTTTCGATATAAAATTATCGAATTTATGAAGTTAAAGAAAAATAAAAAGATAAAAGAAAAAAAAAAAAGAAGGAAAAAGTGAACAATCGGTTCCCACGTATGGACATTCAGAGTGCGAATACCGAGGGCTTCATGCATCAAAATCCGTGGCTTCAATTACAGCTGATAAACATGGAAGCCACCTACACTCTAAAGCTCCCGATCTCTTGTTTACAACCGTTGGATTCGAATACTTTTTTTTCAAATATCGACGACTCTGTGGACCCCATTTCCATATATTCCACGCGCGTAGGCTCGACGTATGGTCTACGCATCTCGATAAGATCATTCCAGAACAACCATTACTTAAAGCAGCTTTCCCTGCCTCAGTTTCTCGTCATTTCCTGAATCCTCACCCTTCTCTCTCGCTTTCTTATACGCCGCCTTACTGCGGATTTTTCTAATTCCGGTCTTCAGTGTTTCCCTGTAGTTTCATTTCCCGGCGAAAATGGCAGGATCTGGAGTTGTAGCTGTGTACGGGAACGGAGCTCTCACCGAGACAAAGCAATCCCCCTTCTCCGTGAAAGTCGGATTGGCTCAAATGCTCCGCGGCGGCGTCATTATGGACGTCGTCAACGCCGAGCAGGCTCGCGTTGCTGAAGAGGCGGGAGCCTGCGCCGTCATGGCCCTTGAACGAGTCCCCGCTGACATCCGAGCCCAAGGCGGCGTCGCCAGAATGAGCGACCCTCAACTCATTAAGGAAATCAAACAAGCGGTCACGATTCCGGTCATGGCGAAGGCTCGAATCGGTCATTTCGTTGAAGCACAAATTCTGGAGGCCATTGGTATCGACTATGTGGATGAGAGCGAGGTGCTTACTCTCGCCGATGAGGAAAACCACATCAACAAGCACAATTTCCGCATTCCCTTCGTCTGCGGCTGCCGTAACCTTGGCGAGGCGCTGCGGCGCATTCGCGAAGGTGCGGCGATGATCAGAACCAAGGGCGAGGCCGGCACCGGCAATATCATTGAGGCGGTGCGTCACGTGCGGTCCGTGATGGGGGATATCAGGCTGCTGAGGAACATGGATGACGATGAGGTCTTCACGTTCGCCAAGAAGCTTGCTGCGCCGTACGATTTGGTGCTGCAGACGAAGCAGCTTGGGAGGCTCCCGGTAGTTCAATTTGCCGCCGGTGGTGTAGCGACGCCAGCCGATGCAGCGCTGATGATGCAGCTCGGTTGTGACGGCGTGTTCGTCGGGTCCGGCGTGTTCAAGAGCGGCGACCCAGCGAAACGAGCCAGAGCGATTGTCCAGGCCGTTACTCATTACAACGATCCAGAGGTGCTGGCGGAAGTGAGCTGTGGGCTCGGCGAGGCAATGGTCGGACTGAACTTGAACGACAAGGTTGAAAGGTTCGCCAGTAGATCGGAGTAGGTTATCTTCTCCGTGGATTCTGCGTGTGTTGGATCTGGGAACTTATAGTTTCTAGCAATTTACGTCTAAACATATAGCTAGCTATAAGGACTTCGATTTCCTGTTTGGATTGAATGGCTTTCAAATCCCCTCTTTATTCCTTCTAGAACATCTTCAATTATAATGTTACTTCAACAATCCTCTGTGTTTCATTTCTGATGGATTTTTTACACCTTTGAATGTATTGGATTTCTCAAGATTATGACAACAATCCCTACATGCATTCCTTCAACTTGCTTCAAGCTATTTAGCTTCGATTCAGAACAATGTAATTGAGAAATTATACACAAAAAAAAAAAAAAAAAAAAAAAAAAAAAAAAAAAAAAAAAAAAAAANAAAAAAAAAAACCCAAAAGGAATTAGAAGCGAATATGGATGGTCTCAGCTGTTCTTACCCACCGCTTGCAAGAGGATAAGCAATTGGAGGAAGTAGTAAGAAACTCCTCCGATTGTTGCGTATTGTAGTTTCTCTGGCCCTTCGACGGCCGGGAAGTCGCTCTCATTGGCACGATTGAAGCCTCCAGCCAGCCACCCCAAGTTCTTGTATCCTTCTTTGTACAACTTCACCACTGCGACCAAAGACCTGACCAAGAAGACAAGAATTCACCGTAAGGTTAAATATTTACATATTATGTTTATACTCTGTGAAAATGTGCAGTGGGCAGGAATGTCTATATAGAACAATTAAACAAAAATTTAAACTTCAAACAACTTAGATTCTTACGAAGTTCATATACTAAAAATACACATTAAAGCTTGTATGATAAGAAGCCAAAGACAAAATGGCGTTTTATCCAAAATTCTAGTTCAACTTCATATTTTAGAAAGTAACTTTTCTTTATGCCAAAGGTAAGTCTAAAGAGTACCTTATTCTGCAAATTCACTAAAAGCGAAAAGTATTTCTACACTGAGGGTTATCTTAAAACTATAAAAGAAATTATTTATAATGTGACCACCACTAGCTAAGAAGTAAGAAATAAATATATTGATCAAATAACAATTTCCTAGTTTTTCTCTGTATCTAATGGCACAAAATTACCAATCCTTAGTGTTCGTTTCTTCCAAAACTGAAGTTCTAAGGAATTAGCCGAAGAAACGTTGGCAGCCTGCAGCCACAAGAAATCAGCCACTAAGAGTGGATTGAATTGCAAAAACTAAAAATCTCACCTTAGCCCTTCGCCACAAGCCACAAGGAGCTTGGCGTTCTTATCAGGAACAGCCGCCTCCACTTCACGAATAAAATCAGGATTCAAGGTCGTCAGGTATTGGCCAGTCCAAAGTCCAATGTAGCCAAAATGCACCCATTTCTTCAAAAGACCAATAGGACCATTATCCTCGTCCTTCACAAACAGCGGCACATGCACTGACCCTCTCACTCTAGCTTTCTCCCACTCCCATGCCGGTCTTATGTCCAAAAGTCTAAACCCCTCCGAATCTATGGCCGTCACTGCTTCCTTCGGCCTAATTGCCTGAACCTCGCCAGACTTCAGGAGCTCCTGAGCATTTTCGGCGACGGCTCTCACCTGAGATATGGCAGTCCTCCGCCCGGTGAGCGGCGGCGTTGGCCGTTGCCTTATGGGTGTACCGTAAAGATGGGTGAGCTGTACCGCCATCGCTTCCCTCCTTACAGTCTCAAGTCTCAACTTATCCAATGCCAAATGGCAACTTCTCTGTTGCTACTCAAAATGTGTCATCGCTGTCACTTCTGTTCTGTTCAAAAAGATGCCAAACAAACAGGCCCTTATTTTCCTTCGTTATAACCTTTTATGGGCCTTTTCCTTTCCACGGATCAGCCCACTGGAGTTCATGCAATGGCCATTTGTTTGCCCAGATAACAGGACTTGTAATTTCGTGTTGGAGTATATACTAATATAAACTAAGTAAACAGGAATATGGTATTCAATTTGCGAAGGACATTATTTCAACCTAAGATGGAAATAACATACAATGTGGACACATTTCATGAATTTCTTCTTACTTCATCTACTAAAGCTCTAAGTGGAAAGAATGTGCAGACTGACTTCATAGCATGATCCACTCGAACATGCTAGCTACTATCCGTCTCGTAAATCTTGTGCTAAAGGATATCCATGAATCTGAAACCATTCAGGCATGTGAAAATTTTCATACAGAATGGGTTTGACGTCTTTTCCCAGGGCCAGGTGTTTGAAGAGAGGGAGGAAGTGTTGAAGGGTCACCAACAGGAAGTCCTCTAAAAGGTGAAGAAGGCACTGAACAGAGCAAAGGATAAGTGTGTATCTAATAGAATGGAGCATCCGTAATTCCGTTTGAAAAAACCATTATTAGAAGAGAAGTTTCTACCTGATTATCAGAAGGCTATGCTGGAGATAATGGAAGGCATGGGATTCCATTCAATGGTAGCAGCAAGAAGCTAAAAGGGTCGTTGTCAATAGTAACAATTTGTAAGAGATTTCTTTGCATAAATGATAGGTTTTCTACATGTTCTCTGTATTCTCCGCAATTTAAAGACACCTTTTACAATTAAAAAAAAAAAAAAAAAAGAACCCTAAAAA
>NW_019268520.1:6882433-6888843 GCF_002738365.1 Cucurbita moschata
AAAAAAAAAAAAAAAAAGAACCCTAAAAATTCTGAATTGGTAATCTTCATTTCCAGAACAGCCAGAACAGAAGTAGAAACTTAGAATCGAAGCATGGCATTGAAGGGAACGGATGAAAAGATGCTGCCAAGAATCAACAAATTTAGAATCTAAATATGAAGTCTTCAATTCAAGATCATCTTCTGATAAGTAAAAGCCAAAATCATGGACAAAACCTTTACACAAAATCTGTCATCAAGGGAAATATTTCCTTAATTGAGTTGTACTCCAGGCAAAGAGAAATCTCAGACACTGAACTCAATATAGGTAAATTATTTTACGCTAAAAATATTATTCCTGCTAATTAGAAGAAATACTTACATGCTAACTATTGATGGTCGATAAGTCAGAAGGCTAAATCTTCCCTCCGGTAATTCTGTCACCAGCGGTCTAGCATATCCTGTACATCCACAAAAGACCACATATGACAATGGAATAACAAGGGGAAAGTCACAAAAGAGACCGATTAATCAATGTCAAACCTTCAAGACCAGCAGTAAGTAATATACGTTCGGAAAATCAATAGCCTGGCTCAAGAACTCATGCAATCCAGGACGTTCGAATAGGGTCACGTAACTGATCTTTGGTTTTCCTTCACATTCCGTCAACAGAGCTTCCAACATTAATCGATGAATAATATAAATTTCAAGGAAAGTTTCAAAAAACTGTAAGCCAGAAAGAGAAATCCAGAGGTACCTTGTCCGAGGATACACATTCCAGCTCGGACCAATTAAATCCAGCTTCTGTTGCTTGAATGCCAGAAACGACTGGCAAACTGGATGTTTCATATGCACAAACCCTGGTTTCATCCAAATTAAGAACCACCTGAATGAGAAATTGAAGTATTTAAAACACTAGCATGGCAAATGCATAAACCTAACCTTGGTTTGATCTCAACCTTATTAACAACAGGTCTCCGAACATAGATAGCAGTGATAGCTAAAAGAAATACGGTGGAAGTCCATAACCAACGGAATTTAGAATTCAATTCAAAATAACATCTAAACTAGGAAATCACATACCGATACCGACGCTCTATCATCTAAGAATTCGACGACAAAGATTGCCTCATCATCGTACTTCTACAATGTCCACAATCATCAATTTAGCCTCAAAATTTCTTCATAATTATAAAAGGAAAGAAGAAGACACGACGCACGTTACCGTAATCTTTTCCCAAGGGAGACCTTGACTTCCACGATCATCCACAACACTGAGAGAGATAACTTTCTTTGCTGAAAACTGATGAAGAGGAAGCTCAGCATCGGGCAAGGGCTTGAAAGAGGGCGCAGATGAGGCAAGAAGAGGGAATCTAACACCAACGCAGGACCAAACCTAAGCCAAAGAAGGAGCACCATGCACGATCTGAACAATTATAGGAGAAATGAAAGAGAGCCAGTCCATCAAAGATCGCCAAACTTGCAGGGCGCGCAGACCTCCATTTTGCCGCCATGGCTCGCCTTGAACGCCTGCTTCTTACTCTTCCTTTCTTAAAACAACTTAATTAATATTCATCCTTTTATTCCAATTTATTGATATTTTTTCTTCTTTAAATAATTTATCTAAGCTCTTAATTGAGTTGTTATTATTATTTTTTTTATATTAATAATAGTGACATTTTTATTTTATCAAATTCTATAATTGGAGAATAAAATTGAATCTTTCAAATTATAGCGTCATAATTTAAAACTACAAAAAAAATTGGACTATCTTATATATTTTACTCACTATATAAGTGTAAACAGTCCAATTTGTGTTCAAGGTCTTTGCAACTCCTGGCCAGACGACGGAACGATGGGCGTTAATTACTACAAAATTCTTCAGGTGGATCGCAATGCCAACGACGATGACTTGAAGAAAGCGTACAGAATGCTCGCCATGAAGTGGCATCCAGATAAGAACCCTAACAACAAAAGGGACGCCGAAGCCAAATTCAAGAACATTTCGGAGGCTTATGATGTAAGATACGCGATTCTTCTGATATGCAGTGTAACAATCCACTCGAATTTTTTTTATTCAAATTTCGCATTGATCTGAATTTTATTCCACGATCCCATTTAATGTTAGCCTGTGCGTAGATGCATAATTGAATCGTTTCTGTTGCTACTTAGGTTTTGAGTGATCCTCAAAGACGAGTTGTGTATGATCAGTTAGGAGAGGAGTATTTGAAGGGGCAAACGCCATTGCCAAATGGTTCTTGCAGTAGCTATACTAGCCATGGTTCGTCGACTAAGTTTTGCCGTAACTCGAGAAGTGCCAATGATTTATTTTCGGAATTGTTCGGTTTTCCGAGCCCCTTAGAAGGGATGAGCCACATGAGTGACCCTCGTGCTGCTGCTTATGGATTTCCGAGGGGTTTGTTTGGTGATAATATATCTGCTTCCTTAAGACATGGGGCTGGTGGGGCCTCTAGTTATATGAGGAAGGGTGCTGCAATAGAGAAAACTCTGCTGTGTAGTTTAGAAGATCTCTTCATGGGCTGTGTGAAGAAGATGAAGATTGCTAAGGATGCCTTGGATAATATGGGGTTAGTCTCTACAGATTTACTCAGTTAGACTTTTAGGATCTCTCATTTATTTGTAATCTAATTAAACCCAATTCCTGAATCTGATATTTTCTGAAATGTTGATCGACTTTTTGTGATGCTGTATCTGTTTTCTCGTGATTAGGCTTCTATACTTGTTAATCTATATGAGAACTTTGCATGCATAACTTCCTTCTATTCATTGGATAAAAACAGAATTACTCGCCTAAAATGAAAATTGATGTCTCTTCTAATGTTTTATCTTTCCTTGCAAACATTTCCTCTTTGATATTTCCAAGAACGTCTGAAATTTTTGTCATATCTTGTGCAAATGGGTTTGGAAAGATCTCCGAGAAAGTTAAAAAAATTTCACGTGGGAGCTTCTGATGGGAGTAAAAACAACCCCAGGTATAGTATCCAACATATGCTAACCTGTCTCTCCCAGTGCTCTATCATTTGCAAAGCTGAAGTAGAGATTCAGGATAATCTTCATTTTCACTTGAATTTGGCCCCGCAGTTCATAATTTTCATGGAAATTTGGTTAAGCACAAACAACATTCTTTGCTTTCTCCTTGGAGGTCAGAAAGCAAGCTAAGCTCCTTTCCTCAATTTAAACCTGGCTTCTCTTTGAAATCTACATGGCCTACTGGCTTAAGCCCCCATTGTTCTTTGGACATTTTGAAATGTGAAAAACGAAAGAAGCATTTGGGATTGGGAAAAGTCTGAAATTCCTCGTGGGCTCATATATTCTTGTCTTGAGACCTATTGGTGTGAACTTGGTCAACTCTCTTTGTATCAATTGGGGAGGAGGTTTCAATGTTCATAGTTATAAATTTGTGTGTTTTTTATAACCTTATGATGCTATTATGTACAGGAGACCTACTACAGTGGAGAAAATCTTGACAGTAGACATCAAGCCTGGATGGAAGAAGGGAACTAAACTTACCTTTCCAGAATTAGGAGATCAGCAACCAAGAGTTGTACCCTCGGACCTTGTTCTTACCCTTGATGAGATACCTCATAGAGTTTTCAAAAGGGATGGCAACGATCTTATTATCACCCAAGATATCTCTCTGGTTGAAGCTCTAACAGGGTACACTGTGCATCTAACAACTCTTGATGGACGGAATCTAACGATTCCGATCGATTCAATCGTTGGGCCGACTTATGAAGAAGTCGTGATCGGAGAAGGAATGCCAATTCCCAAGGAAGCTCCGAGGCATGGGAATTTGAGAATCAAGTTCAACGTGAAGTTCCCGGTGGAACTGACTTCAGAGCAAAGAATGGGCATCCATGAGTTATTAACATCTTCATGAAAGATGGTAACTAACTCATTCTACTATCAATCGTCGTATATATTATTTCCTTTCCTTGCTATAGGTAATCTGAGAAGAGAAGTAAATTCTTGCTCTGTTGGGTTTAATAAATGAATGACGGTGGTTTAGGAGCTTGAAATTGAATGAATGTTCGATTTCTTCACTAGTGCAATTGTCATGTCTGGTGGTGGTGGGTGGTGTGGTGTAGCTGGAAACCTGTAATATACTTACATGTCTCCTATAAGGCCCCCCCACCCAACCACCCACTAACGCACATCGCTTCCTTGTCATTTAGTAGATGTAGGCATTCATGACGTGGAAGAAGCTGCATCATTTGTTCTGATTCTTGTCTTCTATTGGACTGCTTTTGTTTTCCTTCTTATATTTAATTTTAAAACATTTGTATAACTTGCCTCTATCTCATTCTCTAACTTTTATTTGTAGAGATTTTTAAATATTTACCTATTATCCACATAAAAATTTAATTTTATATCTAATAAATAAATAAATAAAATTTTGAGAATTCTGAATTTTAATTACCTATTATATACAAGATTGAAATTTTGAGGTCTTGGCCATACACTCTAGGTGCCTAGAAAATAAAAATCAATTGGAATGTTCATTGTTGGGCATTATAGTGATCATTCATGTTCAGTTTTGGTCTATAATTTCCTTGTGTGACAGCTCAATTAAGATTTGCTTAATCTTTCATTTTTTTCATTTTACCCATGCGAGACTCCATGTCTGGTTGAAGGGGGAATTCTCTCCTGAGGTTGATGACATATATAATGGGCTAAAGCGGACAATATCCGCAAGCGGTAAGCTTGAGCAATTACAAATGGTATCAGAGTTTGTCCTCGAATGGCGCGAGACAATGGTCGGAATAGGGCTAGACCTTCTTCATAGTAGACACATTTTAAAATTGTGGAACTGACTATACGCAATGGATTAGAGTAGATAATATCTATTAGCGGTGGACATGGACAGTTACCCGTTAGGGGCGGGCTCATTTCGACCCACGTTCTAAAATCCTACTTTCCTTTTGCTGGGATATTTCAGCAGTTTTGGATGAATGCGAAGCCGCCACAAATTCAAGGAAAATGCGAAAATAAAGGGGGAAAGGAAAAACAGACGATCCCAAATAATAAAGAAAGAAGGTTTGTATTAAACGTATATTATTTGTTATATTTATACACTTTTACCTTAAAACATTTAATTATGTAATAAATTTTAAATTTACTGATTAGTTCTATAAAACGAAAAAATGACTAATAAATTTTAACCCAAAAAAAATACAATATTTGTTAAGCTAAAAAAAAAAAGGAAGAGAAAAGGACAAAAGAAAAAAAAAAGAGTGGTTGGGAAATAAATTTTTGGAGTGGCAATAGTAATATTCGTTAGCGTCAATTTACATTCCAACCTCCGGTTCTTCTATGTCCCGCGCTCTTCCTTCCCAAACTCATGCATTAGTCCTTCCTCCATTCATTCCCTATCTCTCTCCCAATTTCCATTTCTTCATGTGACTTCCGATTTCACTTTCTGCTCTCAGATCTCCATTCCGCCATGGAAATGGCCTCCACCACTCCCAAAACCGTCGAGGAAATTTTCAAAGACTATAGCGGTCGCCGCGCCGCTCTTGTTCGAGCCCTCGCTCACGGTCTTATCTCCCTCTCAATTTTCTCTTCTTTGTTTTACTCTTTTTCCCTCGGAGATCACTGATTTTCCTTTTCTTTTTCTTCTTGTTGTCAGATGTGGATGAATTCTACGGCCTCTGTGATCCAGGTGATTCGTAATTGCAAATTATGCGGAGTTTGTTTGTATATGATTTTTGTACGATGTTTACTGTTTCGTCGAATGTGGATTTTCTTGCTGCTGGTGAATTTAACGAGCCATTGATGCATGATGAGTTGAGATATTATTTTCTAATTTCGTTTAATGACTTATTGTTGGCAACTGCTTCAGATTGGACACTTGTTCCTTGAATTCGAAATTTATTTTTTGTGATCTTGATCCTTGCTTCCAGATCCTGGAATTGTTTTTTCGTACACTTACGGTATCTCAATTAACCAGTGACTGTTGCATACCATAATGTGTTGATTGGTTTTCTATTAATTTAATTTCTTCTCTGAGAGCAGAGATTTACTATCATTTTATGATGCTTCTCATATATTTTTCGCTTTGATTTCTACCTTTTCAGATAAGGAAAATTTGTGCCTTTATGGACATCCCAATGAGACATGGGAAGTGGTTCTTCCAGTAGAAGAGGTTCCACCGGAGCTTCCTGAGCCTGCACTTGGAATTAATTTTGCTAGGGATGGCATGAACAGAAAAGATTGGTTATCTCTAGTTGCTGTACATAGTGATTCCTGGTTGCTTTCTGTGGCTTTCTATCTTGGAGCAAGGCTTAACCGAAACGAAAGGTGAACGATTACACTTTTGATTTTCTTGCTTGCAGGCAAAAAAATTTCTATCTCTAGTTGCTGTACAAATTTACTATCTCAAATGTTTTTTTTTTTTTTTTTTTTTTTTTT
>NW_019268520.1:6889649-6903659 GCF_002738365.1 Cucurbita moschata
TTTTTTTTTTTTTTTTTTTTTTTTTTCACTATTTGCAAATACTCTCTGCGACATATGGGTGATAGGTCTATAACCAGACTACTTAAACTAAAGGATTCTACGGCAATTACACTACTTTCTTTCGTTTCCCAGCTTATTATGACTGATTTACCTTCAAGAACAATGTTACTGTCTGAATAATTTTGCTTTTAGGAGGTTGAAGAACGACTTTTCTTAACTGTTTATTTGATGTGATTACATAATGATGTTATTTTGCTGTGGAACCGTGCACTAACCTTTTCCGTCTCACTAATTATATAATGACAGAAAGCGTTTGTTTAGCTTGATGAACGATCTTCCCACTGTCTTTGAAGTTGTGACAGAACGGAAGCCTGTCAAAGAGAAGCCTAGTGTAGATAGTGGAAGCAGATCACAAGGAAGCGCGAAGGTTTATTTAGTTGATCATGTTTTTTCAATAATTCACAATTGAATTTTCTGTGTACAGTCCTCTCCTGTGGTTCGATGCAATGAATTCTTGGGAGGGATTGAAGGATGTTGTCCTTGTCTAGTGTCGATTTTCATACAATTGTCTAACCAAATTTTGGGGAAAAAGAACTTCTGATCACACACATCAGAAGCTTAACTTGACAGTTGATATATTACTATCATGTCTATTAAAGATTTAGCTTCAAATCCTTCACCTTATATATGTGATATATTACTATCATGTCTTCTTAAAGCATTTGTAGTTAACAAATTGTTTAAAACTTCTGAGTAGCTATTAACTTGATAGCTCTCTATTATAGAGATCCAATGATGGGCAAGTGAAAAGCAATCCGAAACTTGCCGAACAGAGTTACGAGGAGGATGTCGATGAACATAGCGAAACCCTCTGTGGTAGCTGTGGTGAAAATTACAGTGCAGACGAGTTCTGGATTGGCTGCGACATCTGCGAAAGGTGGTACCACGGAAAGTGCGTAAAGATAACACCTGCCAAGGCTGACAGTATCAAACAATATAAATGTCCATCTTGCAGCATGAAGAAGGGCAGGCAGTAGAAACTAAAATGCAGACGAAGGGCCAAAAAGTGCGAATGCCCGGAATTTAAGTGACTGATGAAGCATAGTAACAATACTTCTATATGTATGTATGAATTTTTAGTTTATATGATCATCTCTCATAGGTGTTTTGGATCCTGAAGTTGACCTATCTCAACTGTATCTACTTATTTAATTATGCTGGTATATATATTGTTTACTTTAGGACGACTTTCTCAACATGTCCTCAAGAGTATTGGAACTTCATGATCCACTCTTCTCCTTGCATTTCAAATTGTCACACAAACTTTACCCTATTTTTATCTTAGAAGAAGAAACCATCAAAACTACCGGCTGATTTCAGCGAGCTGTTCAGAAGTCATCTTGGCTCCACCACCACCACCACCACCAGCAGCTTCAGGACATTGCCCTTCCCCAGCTACAGCTCATCACCCACCTATCTTATCGACAAAAAGTGGTCGGTTTTTAAAGGTTATTAAAATGACATATTTCATTTGTTAGCAGATTTTCTTTATGTTTCATATTAAAGAAAGGACTTCGCGAAAATAGACTAGAATTCTAGATCAATAAATGCAATAATAACAATAAATGAATAAAATAACTAGTACATTGTGAAAGTTGGGTTTCTAGATGGCCTGCAACAGTGACGAGGCCACCTCATTGAGCCCACATGATACTGTAACAATTGGGCTTATAAATGGTGTGACCCAACTTCACGAAGCCCAGATTTTCTAATGATCCAATTCCGTAAACAGGCCCACTATTGTCCATTTGAGATAATATACGGGCTAGATTCGGCATGCTGGGCCCATTTCCATTAAGCCCGTAATGGGGCCGACCATTTTGAGTCCATGTGTTGTAATAAGAGTTGGGCTTCTATGTGCTTACATAGCCCAATTTCATGAAGCCCACTCCATTAATCTCGCATGAGTTGGGCAATCTAGTTCGGCCCAATTGTGTCAAGCCCGCAATAGTCAGGCTTGTTTGTTGCTTTCTCAGCCCACCTCTACTTTAATCAAACCAAAAAGTAGGAGGAGGCATTAGAAAACTAAGGCTTAATAGCATGTGACACATTTCCACATAAAATATGTCAGGTTCTCATAAAAAGTATTTTCCCTTTCCATTGTGCCCACATTAAAATTTTATAATACAAAGTTTGAAAGTCAAAGAAATAAAACGTAATATATGTGTTTGACCAATATTATTTTTATCATAAAGTTAAGAAATGACATATTTAAAATGATGATAGAAGAAAGTTGTGTTTGGTATTGGCTTGGCATCCCCACCACACCAAACTTACCTATGTGATTTCCTGATTTAGTCTCATTTTTCTTCTTTATTTTTCAAAAGCAAAAGGCTCCATTTATGTCAAAAAGTTTATATTATGAAAATTGTAGTGATGGAATTAAAAAAAAAAAAAAATTAATTTCAAGAAAAATTTTAAATTAAATTTCATCTAATAAAATACTCCATAATTTAATATATAGGTTCGAAAGGCCTACAGACTTTTCTAAAACAATATATCCAATAAATTAATATTTCTGTTTATTAAATTAATGAATTTGTACACTTTGGAACGTCCTTCATTTATATTTATTTTAGAATATGGTGGAAAAAGACGATGAAGATCGACCACGTCAGTTTAAGTTTGCGAACAGCAATAGATGGATTTTGTGGCTTAAAAAATTGGGACCGCACTGTGCATTTAAAACGTGCGTTTTGACTGCATCCCATGTGGGAGGCACTCCACCCTTCAATCAACCCACTAAGATGGGAAAATTAGACAATTAATTAACTTCAATTTTATTCTAATCAAAATTGATGTCTTGTTTAGTGTAGGTTCAACATTATTTTGTATTTATTATTTATTATATTAATCCCTTGCAATGTCTAGCTAGATTAAGAGCATTTAAAGGACAATGAATTCAATGTTTTTTTTAATTTGATATACAACTTGAATCAAAGAAAATTGTTAATGGGTACCAAAAAAGTAAAAATGATTGATATTATATGGTTTCGTATTGATTTTAATACTCGACATATTGTTGATATTCATATATGTGATACTATTTTCAAAAAAAATTTGTTTTTCATACGACAGTTGTGGAGTTGAAGATCGAACAATCAACACTGAACTAATGTTGAAATCGATGATTCATTCAAATGTGATCACATGTTTTAAATGCATTTATTGAGCACAAATTAGGTAAGTTTGAACTTAGCTTTTATATTATAAAATGTAGAGATTTCAATGCCACAAAAGTTATTGGTAAAAAAGTGACAAAGAAGACTGCTTTATTGGGTGGAAAAATGGTTATGAAACAGAGCCATGGAAAGAAGGTAACTTTCATTGTTCCAATTCTAGTTTATCACTCAATTGGGAAACTTCGAAAAGTATGGGAAAAGATTTAAGAGCTCGATAGTGGATCAACACTTTATCTAGCTTTGTTCGGTTAGGAAAGAGAATGAAACATTGTTTATAAGGGTGTGAAAATCTCTAAAACCACTCCCTAGCATATGCGTTTTAAAATCGTGAGACTAACGGCGATATGTAACGAGTTAAAGCGAACAATATCTACTTACGGTGAACTTAGGCTATGACAACTCTCGTGAGTGGTCAAGAGTGGATCTATGGTATATAAGCAAAGACGATTATTTTCATTCATACGAAGTATTTTGGATTTAACCAAAAGCAAAACTGCAGACATTATATCAAAAGTAGACAATGTTATATCATTACACTCGAAATGTCTATTAAAAAAATTAAAAAAAATAAAATAAAATAAAAAAGTTGGATTTTGAATTTATTAAATACAAATTGAAATCTTAATAAATTATTTGAAAAGTCAACTACCAAACTTAATACTTAATTTATCTATTGAAAAAAAAAACATATGGCAAGCAACCATATATTTCTGAAAAAAAAAATTAATTTGTTATAAAATAAAAAATTTATGTGCTTCTTTTTATTACATTTATGATATATTTGATTTGTCGATATTGGGGTTTTAATAATGTCGGAGAATTCAAACTTTTGTTTATGAGTATTCATAATTTGACTATAAATATTATTTTCTTTTTTTAGATCACAATTATAATTGCATAATAAGGTAAAGAAAATACATAAACGGGAATAAATTCCAACAATGACAATGCAAAAGTGGTATATATAAAACCAAGAAAAAAGCTTTAACAATAACTTGAATTAAAATTTAAACCCAATTAATTAAGTGGATTTAAGAGATTGTTCATGCTGTGAAGTTCCACAAATACCCCTCTTCCTAATGTCCAGTCTATATTCATCGAAGGTCATGCGTGGAAAAAGGGCTGGCCTTTCCTCACTGACAAGCTCCTTGGCTGGTTCAATTATCAAATCACTTTTAGGGTTGTAGAAGAAGGCCAACGACACTCGGTCCTTGTTTGAATTTACGATCACTCTATGCTTCACGCTCTTGTATATTGCATTGCTCAACACCTAATCAACAAAACATATATAGTCGAATAAGTCAACCATGCAAGATCAAAACATATTAGATTCGGTTGTTGACTGTTTGAAATTCGAAAGTGAGAAAAAAATCGAACGGACCTGAATTTGATCGCCGATATTGACAATCAAAGCATTGGGAATAGGGTCGATAGTGATCCAGTGGTCGCCCTTGCGAACTTGGAGGCCAGGAACGTTGTGGTCCGGTAAGAGAATGGTCATGCCGCCAGGGTCCGAGTGAGGGGAAAGGCCTAAAGTCAGGTCCGGCTGTGGACATTTGGGATACATATTGGCTCTCATGCAAGCCCCTATTCCCTCTTCTCCTCCAAATGCATTCAATAAATACTCTTCTTTAAGCCCCAATCCCACTGATAACCTCTTCATTAGTTTCCCACATAGCTTCACCACCTCGTTCCCATATTCTTCTATCAATTTCCTGTCGACCACAACCCGTCGTTCGTCAGCTTAAAACCATAAAACGGTTGATCAAAATAAAAATTTAAGTCGATAGATTAGGTTAAATTTAATCGTATCATTTTGAGACCTACTTGGTGGACGGAGGGAAGGCAGGCCACATGGCTGGGTTTCTGAGGGAAGTGGGCATATAGTTCAAGAAAAAGTAATCACTCCAATCCAATATGGCGCCTTTTTCGATACCCAAACGGCTGCCGTATCCTTCATAAGTCATGGGCGAGTTGGCATATTGTTTCTTCAAATCCAACGGCTGATCGAAGAACTGTTTCCATGACTCCTTCACGCACTCCATCACCTCACCACTAATCCCATGGTTTATTACATGGAAAAATCCCCATTCACGGCAAGCTTCCGCCATGTCCCTCACCGCCGCCGCGCTCTCCAGCTTCGCCATGTCCACCACCGGAATATTCATCTGCACCTCAACACTCTCCATGGCGGCCCCACCTGGCCTCTGACATGGCGGCTTCACATACCTCACTGGAATCGTCCTTATTCCACTCTCCGCCAGCGACTGCACACAAACCACCGGCTCCGGCCAACTCATTTTCTTTATGTTATCTTATCTATTTTCTGATGCAATTGTGGATTTTTAAGACTCCACATATTTATAGGAAGTGTCAGCTGTTACGTGGCTCTTAAACTAGGTGAGAAAATATAATAAACAAAATAAAAATAAAAATAAAAAAATTATAGTGGGAATTATTTAATTTCCGCGCCGTGAAAAACTTGCTTTATTTCATCCGACAACATGGAAAATTAAAAAAATAATAATAATAATAATTAATTAAAGAACAGTTGTTTTGATATTATAAATATCTCTCTTCCCTTTTTAAGGATTTTATATCTATGTTTTGATATTGTCTTTGGATTTTATATTTCTTTTATGATCAGTTTGGCCGTATGATTGAAATTTTAATAAATTAGGAATAATAAAAAGGAATGTTGTTGGAGGGGTTTCATAATACCAGAAAATTAGTAGAATTTATATATCTATATATATATTGAAGAAGAAAAAAATGAAAAAAAAAAGACAAGGATAATGTTTGGCCGACATCCACGGGACTGGGACATAGGATGGGTTGCTGTGGTGTCTGAAGAACACGTGCGAAAAATCGGCCAGAAAAGGAAAAAGGCACGTGATAAATCAATTAAGAAGTGACGGTGGTGTGGAGGGACATTGTCAAGCCCCCACTTCTTGAAAATTATATCATAATTGATTTTAAACTCTTCAATTTATGTAAACTAATTCGTCACTTTGCACGTGTTTTTAATGTTTAATAATGCTATTAAATGTTGAGACTTGAGCAATAATAAATTACAAATTACAAATTGAGAACCATAAAATTGAAGGTGAAACTTTTTCTCCATTGCCGCTTTATATATAGTATAGATATGAATTGGTAAATACTGAATTTTTTTAATTAATCTTTATTTATTGAATTTTATTATCAATTTTTATGTAATCTCCCCCTCCAAATAATAAATGTGTTCACCAACCTTATTGTAATGTTTTTTTAATGGGATTTCATTACAAATTAAAAGATATTACAGGTAAGATTTGGAAGAATTGGGACAAATTTGAAAAATGCTACCTATATTTATATTTATTATAAATATTAAATTAAAAAACACATATAAAATTTAAAAATAGGAAGAAAATAACGTAACAATCTGTTAATATATATTTTTTTTTTTTAAAAAAACTTGCTTTTAAATAAAGGATAGAATTTTTTAACGTCACGCCTCAAAATTAGTGCAAGTCAAAAGAAAACTATTTTTGTTGAGCTTATATTATTGAAATTAATATTTATAATTTATAATAAATTGAAATTTGTTGAATTTGCTATACCATGAATTAACCCAACCATTAAAATGGGTTGGTGGTGGTAGTGGCTAATGAGTGGTCGTTGTCCATTGCGAGTTAGAAGAGTAGTGTAAAATATTTTAGTCATTTTTGAATTGAGAGATTCATAATTAAATTAGATTATAATTAGTTTACAAAACTAAATATTTCAAAATTCAATACCAATTCAATGTGAAATTAAAGTATATTGCAAATACAACAAATCACAAACTTGCCAAACATGGCCTATTTTACCTTTTCTATGTATGAACTCAAGACAACGAATAAAAAAAATTTCAACAAAATACGTAGAAATATGAAACAAAAACTTCTTACTTTTTTCTTTAAGGATAAAATATTTGTTTTGAACTCGTTCTATATACGGTTAGAACAACACCGACTCTCCACAGTAGTATGATATTGTCCACTTTGAGCATAAGCTTTCATGGCTTTACTTTGGGCTTCCACAAAAGTTCTCGTACCAATGGAAATAGTATTTTATGATTATAAACTCATAATCATTCCCTAAATAAGCCGACGTGAAATTTTCATTCAACCTATATTCACTTACTTAAGTATCTAGATCTAATACTTTATTTATGAGTTAATTTTGAACGAATTGGCGTATGAACGACATGAATTAAAGTCGATTGAAATTAATGGGTGGCTGGGAAGCCGTATTTTATTTGTTTGTTTGTGTGATTCTCTCGGCTACTCGATGCCCTTTCAGACTGCAACGGAAAAATAGACTAGTTTTGAGATCTCTCTCGATAAAGAGCTTAAATCATTTGCTCAAATTCATTGTGTTTAGTTGAAAAAACAAACAGTCATAGTAATGGATAAAAGGACATAATCGAGTATTTCTAGACAAAACTGGTCGGATTAGGTACGAGAAAGTGACTTTGTTTATAAAACTGTCGAATTGTAAGAAAAATGTGGCCGAATTAAACAGGTAAATTTGTGTATAAATTTCTAGTAAAATTTTCCATTTTTATCTTTACTTTTCTCTTTTTCCTTTGTCCATTGTTTCAAAGGTAATTTCCTTTTTTTTTTTTAATTTTTTGGATAGAGTAAAAAAATATTTAGGATATATGTTATTATAAAACAGAATTAAATACCTACTTTACCATGGGTTTTAGATTATTTTTTATATACTAAATTTTTAATTTGAACCATTTATAATAAAATAAACTCGAACAATTAAAATATTAATAGAAGGGAAAGAAAAATATGTTTTATTTGTTGTGGTCGATTTTAAAGATTAATGTGAAAGAATGAATAAGATGGGCGTAATTTGTTTCACATGTAACTATATATGTTGAGTCGTCATACACATCTATAGTTTTGTCCATTTGCTTCTCTATGTTGTCTATAGTGATATTCTTTATCAACCATAAATCTCGTAAAATAAAACATGATTTTTTTTTGTCATTTTTCAACACAGTGCATGAATCTCTAACAATTATAAATAATAATAATAATATAAGATTTGTATAATAAAATTGGATATGAATTCTCCGCACAAATTTCAACTTATCATTCATTGCATTGCATGGTACATGAACCTCTGACTAAACCTTAAACAATCGAAGATTCTCGATATAGAATAAGGTATCAATTTTATTTGAAAACCGTGTATGGATTACCATATTGATTTAATTAAGCTAGTAGCCATGGACGAGTAAGTATCAATTTTTTTTAATTAAATAATGTAATATGGAAAGCAAATGAATAAGAAGTACTGCTGAGGCAACTACCTAATGTTGATGGACTGTGTCCTTTCAGACAAACATTCTCAGTTTTTACTATTTATTATTTATTTAAAATATAAAAACATTATTAGATCATCGCAAAAGCAGCTAATAATGCTATGGGTTTTTACAAAAATGTGACAACTTCCGAACTCTATTGGCTGAGATTTTTCAATAGGTTTTAAATGTTCATCTAACTGTACTCATAATTATTAAAAGAAAAAATCTTTAATATATATACATCAGTACATTCAGTTGAAGAAAAAAGGTGTCGTGGGCCTCGTGGGCTTTTCTGCAGCAGCCCATGGGCCGATATCAGAGCTAAATATTTTTAATGTGAAACCGCAACTATTCACATTACTCGGATGATAACCAATAGGAGTACAAAAATAAATTATTTATCCCCTCAGTTTCAACTCTGCAATGAAGAGTGGGCCTACATCAAATGTCTGTGGCCCAAATGTTTTCAGTAGCCTCAGCCCCCCACGGTAGTGCAAATCCTCAAGCAGCTGCATCAGCAAGAATCTGAGATGAGCCCCACCACATTGTTTAACTACATTGTTGGTGCATAGCGCTCATCTATCTCGTGTTCTAAAATCGTCGTTCCACCATCACACCTTCAGAGCTCTCGTTCCCTCTACAACTCTACCTCTCGCTCGATCTGCAAATCAATCCGTTCCCCCTTCAACGACTCTCCCTCGAGGATTGACCCGCTCTTATCTACCTCCAACAACTCTAATTTTCTCACTTCGACAACAATTCTCCATCTTACATTGTTGGTTTTGCAACAACCCATGGCTCTGAAAAACACTACTCGATACTGCACCAACGCTTTTCATCTCCCTCGCCCAAGTCAATTTATCTAAAACCGAGGCCGAATAAGCCCCATATAAAAAATAAAACAACAAAAAAAAATGCCCAATAAACTCAAATGGAGGAGCTGAAATAAAATAAAATATATAAATAAGCCCATTGGTTTGGTGCTATATAAAGAACCATATAAAACGAAGCGTTCAGATTTTCACTGAATACCCATTGGTTTGGTGCTATATTTTGCAGACCAAGATCCATTAATTCAGTTGGTGGATTTACGGCGCTGTCCAGTTCACGTGGATGTCAATGTCATTTTATAATCCAATAAATGAAGAGCACTTACACTGGCAAGTGGCGCCATAAATTCGGTGCTTTATGCCGCTAATAGACCCTAAACTAAAGCATTAAATTATTCTGACTTTGAATGGGAGGGAAAGAAGGGCCCCACCTAAGCTCAATAATTGTTACGAAACGGAAACAATAGGCTTTCTGCTCTGCTCTGACTGAGGTCTGCAGCAGAATTAAAAGCAAGCATTAGTGGAAAAAGTAGGTTGTAGTAATATCATAGAATAGAAGCTGTACTGTTGGGGTTAACTACGAGGCATCACATTTTACATAACATTTTTTAGGTGGGGCCAATTAGACACATACTGAGCCTGCAATCACGCTAATGGGCCGCCATATCCCAATCGAATGGGCCGGGCCCCACCCAACAAATAAGCACACAAGAAAGCAACTCTCAGATGTAAGCCCAATGTTAGGTTACAGTGCTTCTCCATGTGAATCAACCAAATACCAACAAATCCACTCTCTCCTCCAAATCATCGTTGTATTATTATTATTATTCACTCCCCAAGTTTAGCGATCCATCTTTCATCAGCTTGATGCTCAGACTGTTAAATCTTCCTCTTGAGTAGTGCCGCGAAGCCTTCCTCCAATCCGTGCCCGTTTTCATCATAGCCACGAATTCGTCATAACTTATAAGCCCATCCTGCATTTTATCCACAACCATATTTTATGATTTGCGCACAACAGTCAACACACAAAAAGAAAGAGGAACCAAGTCAATGTTCACCTTGTTTGTATCTACTTCCTGAAAGATGTCATTTGCAACATCCGTACAATCATCTGCTCCATCTTCTACTAAAGCATCACGAAGTTCGTCTGGCTCGATGTAACCGTTTCCATCATTATCGAAGTACGAAAATGCCTTCCTAAGGTGCTCATCATTCGCCATTCTTTGTAGATGAAGCGACACTGCAACAAATTCTCCGTAGTCCAAGGTGCCTTTCCCATTGGTATCAACCTGTTACACCAAAGAGCACTTAACCATTCAAAGTGTGGCAATGATTTTTTTAACACATAATTTAATATTTCATACTGCGCATACAAAGAAATTGTGTCATTATGAGCATGGAGATATATTTGGAAAATAGCTCTCAAGGATGTGAAAACATTAATTCAGGTGCTGCCTTACATAATGCCCAGTCATTATGATACTCACCCTACCTTATATGGAAATTACAGCACACAGATAGAGAATAGGCAATAGTAAAGCCATAATACCAGATCATGATTATGGAGGAACTTTGGATTCACTTGGAAGTTTATTAAAGTAGACAACAAAAAATGGACTGCCAACTTGGTAAATAAGAACACTCACAGCTTCAATTAACATCTCAATTTCATGCTCGCCGAGTTGAGAGCTTAAGTTGTGAACGCCAGCCTTCAGTTCTTCGATATTGACAATACCATCATTATCTGTGTCAATCTTCTTGAACATTTCTTTGATATCTTCAACTTCTTCGGTGGATAAGAAATCAGCAATAACCTGTCACAGGGTCCCATTGAATTATTTTTTAAGATGCATTAATCAAACAACAAAACGATATTCGGAAGCATGTAACCAACCCGTAAGGCCTTTCTCTTAAATCTGTTCATCATGGAAAACTGCTTGAGCCTTGATTTGACAACATCTCCAAGTGGAACATTTGGAGCTTTTTTAATATTTTGAAGCCAAGGATGATCTGTACACAAAAATGAAGCAGCACATAACCCAGAGTCTGATCAAATTTCCAAGTAAACACCTAACTGATATTACACATAAGGCTAATAACTTGAACACCTAAACACGTCAATAACAGAGAAGTTTGTGTTAGCTCAACAATATAATTCTTTCATTCCTATTGCCAGGAAATACAATCAATCAAAAGTCAGAATATGTAAATTACCAAGAACTTGCTTTGCAGTCAAACGAAGCTTTGGATCTGGCTCCAACATTTGCTTCACAAGACTTTTAGCACTCTCTGAGATACAGGGCCATGGATCACGTTTGAAATCTATCAGCCCACGGAGAATAGCTTGAGCCACCCCTTGTTCAGTCTCTATGAAAAAAGTACAATTGATTCAATAGAACATTTTGTTTCAATTAGCTATATGTAATAATCATTGGAACATGAAAGCAAAGTAATCAGACATTAGTCATCAATAATTGATTATAACCCACAAGGGATACTATGCAACTAATTACCAGCCCAAAAGGGAGGAACTCCGCACAACAAGATGTATAAAATGACCCCTGCACTCCATATGTCTATTTCTGGTCCGTAATTTCGCTTCAACACCTCCGGGGCCATGTAATATGGACTTCCAACAATTTCGGAGAACTTTTCACCTATAATTTTGGTAAAATTTAGTCAGGTCACATCTACTGTCTCAAGAATGGGGAAAATGTCAGTAGCATTGAAAGCAATAAATTGATTAAAACAATCATTTTCATATATAGGTGTAACGTTCCACATAAGATTGAAAATACATCACAATTACTCCCAAATCCTTAACAAGAGCTGTTAACGGGACCTTTCCTCATAGGTTCCCACTACTTTGAAGTACTAACTAGCAGGTACAATGTGTAAGTTCGTTCCTCCATCTGGCGGCAGGAAAACAGACATAAAGACTTTCTACAACTTAGAGATTTCATGGAATGAACTTGTAACATGTAAGACTTCGTAGTATAATGTGGTAGAGAAGATAACATCCTTATCTGTCGAAGGATAAGCTCCAAAAGTTTATCCATCTATGGCCAGAAACACAATTCCTGGATCTGATGGAAGGAAAGCTAGACCCCATTTTCGATAGTTTGATGTCAAGTGGGACCAGGAAATCAAAATTGAAGACATAGTAACGACTCTAAACGCCTGGGTACTAGTAAAATACCAAAAAAACGCATTTCAACTAGAAGTGACTCTTTTCTGCTCAATTCTGTACTAATTCAATCCTAAATAACGCAGAGAACATAACAATTTGAAAAATTGCAATAACACTATCCAGGAATCGCGATTCTTAGCGTACATCAAGCTTAGAAGCTACATTGTAATTTCTACATTCCAATCAAAACTCTAACCTGGCTTGAAGAATATGGATAATCCAAAATCTATTGCCTTGAGAGGGGAATTCTCCTTCTTGTTAGCAAACAAGAAATTTTCAGGCTTCAAGTCTCTGTGAATTACCCCGTGCTTGTGGCAGAGTTGCACAACCTCAACTATTGTCCTCATGACAGCCGCAGCCGCTCGCTCCGTGTAATGTCCTCTCGCCACAATCCGATCAAAAAGCTCACCGCCCTCGCACAATTCCATCACCAAATGCACCGCATTTTCATCCTCACACGCCTCCTTCAAACTCACAATGCTCGAATTCTTGGGCAAGTGCTTCATAATTGCGACTTCACGCCTCACATCCTCAACGTCCACAGCCGTCCTCAGCTTCCGCTTCGAAATACTCTTACAAGCCAATAAATCCCTCGTTTGGCGGTCTATACAAAGGTACGTAACACCGAACTCGCCTCGGCCAAGCTCTCGATCCACTAAATACTTCTCCTCAATATTCTCCTTCGGCACGCCATTCAAGACCGTAACCGGAGCCTTCTTTCCCGCATTCGAGTCCCGACGGCCGGGATCCTGTCCTGAAAAGCTCGATTTCACATCCTCTCTCGCAACAGCCGCGGGAGATCTGCAACAATTCCCCATCACACTACAAAAACCTCAATCTCGGCTTCGATCTCCCAAAACCCTCAGCCAAACCAGTCCACAGAACCTTCACACCATAATGCCGAAACCCTAACCCTAAAGAGCCAGAGAGAGAAAAAGAGAGAACGAAGCAGTTCCCCGTGAAGCGAAATCAAAGAGTAATGTCAGGGAAATGGAGCCGTAGAAGCGAAATGGGAGAGAGAAAGTCACTGTTGAAGCAGAGAAAGAAAGAGAGAGAGAGAGAGAGTAGTGTGTGAGTGAGTGAGTATTGCGGGGTAACGGCTCAGATGCTTTGGAAGAGAAACCGTCTTTTCATAGAATTTAATATATTTTTAAAAGCTAATTATATCATAATTAAATAGTTAATCAAATTAATAATCCTCATCTTTTGGGGTCAGGGAATTTTGTCGGCTACGCCAAGAAGGTTGAACGGTCGGAACGGGGCCGTTCTGTGGGAACATGGTGATGTTGAGATGTGGCTTTGTGTTTTTTTTTTTTTTTTTTTCCTCCCAATTTTGTATTTTAAATTATTTTTAATTACCCTCTCTCTCTCTCTCTCTCTCTCTCTCTCTCTCTCTCT
>NW_019268520.1:6904667-6921631 GCF_002738365.1 Cucurbita moschata
TTTTTTTTTTTTTTTTTTTCCTCCCAATTTTGTATTTTAAATTATTTTTAATTACCCTCTCTCTCTCTCTCTCTCTCTCTCTCTCTCTCTCTCTCTTTTTGTTCTCTTGAGTTTTTATTTCTTTTATTTTATTTCTTCTTTAATCGAACTCCTCGAATACAGACAGAATGATAACTGCTAATTTATTATCTCGCTTTCCCACTTTGTCCCTCGTTTTATGGATTTTGATTCATTTTGCTTCCCATCAAATTATTCTTAACCCTCCTTCTTTAAATCCTCATTCTTCCTAACCATTTCTTTCTAATAAATAAATCAAAACAAAATCAAAATTTTACATTTGACCGAGATCAAAATTTATTGGTACCATCTTCGATCTTTCATTATTCAATGTAATTTATACACGTTTAAGCATGGCTCGATACAAATGAAAAAGTGAGATGTTTAGATCGATGAGGTGGGTCATCTAGTTCTCTCAAGTTTTTTTTCTCATATATTTGTTGGAGGAGTCCATGCCTTCACAAAGAATGCTTCATTGATAGAGACAGATTTTCACACCTTTATAAGAAATGTTTACTCTCTCTCTAAAGGATGTGGGATCTCGCAATCCACTCCCTTAGGAGTCCTGGACTCTGGTACCATTTGTAACAGTCCAAGCCCATCAATAATATATATTATACGTGTTAGCCTGTTATGTATCTCAGTTTCCACATAGTTATAACAAATGTTTTGTTCACTTCTTCAACAGATGTAATGTAGGGTCCGAAGAAATCAAATCTAAGCTATAAGAACCGGTGGAATCATTGGTCAAAAAGCCTCTACAACGTGTAAAAGTAAGGAAATTAAGGCAAGAAAGGGAGAGACAATAAGGGGGAAATGTAGGGTTAGTTTTGGTTTAAATGGTTTGGAATAAAAAAGAATGGAGGTGTTTGTCTATTTCCTAAGCGTTCGATTGGGACGAAAGAGTAATAAGGGTTATTGTGGGTCTTGTTTGGCACTCCAACCACCAGCTTCCCCCTTTTTTTATGTTTGCTTAAATTGCATTTTTAGACTCAGCTTCATTAAGAAGCTTTTTGCATGATTATTTTCATTACATCCCTTTACCCCTACAAAAAAAAAAAAATATATATATATATTATTAATAATAAAACAAATCCCATAAAATAGGAAAGAAATATATACATATAGCTTCAAGCATCTTTTGGTTTTTGATGCCCTCCAAACACGCCCTTGTGTGTTGAAACCAACCAAAACTTTTGGAGCCCTACAAACCCATTTCATGTCACCTGCTCTTCAATTGGGCCGTGATTGGACCACACCAACCCAGAAATGTCATGTATTATTGCCCATTTCTTAAAGGTTTTTTTAGTAATTTAAGTTAAGATTTTACTAAAATTATAATTTTTTTAAACTCTAATTTGGGACATTACTAAAATTATAAGGTTGGGTACTAATGTTGAACTTAAATTTTGTTAAAAATGTATTTAAAATGACTTTTTGAAAGTGTTAAAATTAAATAATATATATGAAATCAAGACATGTTTAGAATAAAATATGGTACATCTTAACTTTGTTTTCTTCCTCTTTCAGTCAATTCAAGATACCCTCCCAACAATCATATATTTTAATTATTTTAGCTTTTTTAGATCAAATTGTCTCACTAAATCATATGAGAGTACGATTATTAATTTTAATTAGACCCATTAAAGAGACAAAGAGAATCAATTATTTTCAACACTTGGAAGCCTTTTTCGGGGTGTAAAGACCAAGGAACTTGATGTGATTTTTTGCCAATTTTTTTTTTAATGTTTCACTATTGCCTTTCATTCCCAATTATTCATTCTTGCCCTAATGCACGTGATTTTGCAAGTTAAGAATATCTATTAGCAGTGAGTTTTGACAAGGACGTTAGGCTTTTAAGATAAGTAGATTGTGAGATCCCACATCAATTAGAGATAGAACAAAACATTTATGGTATAGAAATTTAAATTTCCAACTTTAAGAATCGGTTGAATTATATTTATTTTGAACTAAAAAAATAAAATTTGAAATATAAAGAGGGAAAAAACATTGAGGATAAAAAACTATATATATATATATATATATATGTGTTTTTGTCTTTTATTTTCCCCCTTTTTGTGAATTAGGCGTCGATTGGATGTGGTTTGGACATTTTACTGTTGAATTTTAACTTTTTAAGTCTGACTAGATTTTGTGAACAAGTTATGTCCAGTAACTTTCCTTTTGACATTTGACTTCTTTTTTTTTTTTTTTTTTTTTTTTTTTCCTTTTCTTCCGTTTCTCAGGTTTAAACTTGTAAAAGAATTATTCCAAAAGGAAAAAGAAAAATACAATAAATATTCCAAAAAAAAGTAAAAGAAAATAAATAATGATCTTTGTAGGATTGATGTCATATACTGACATGGAATGTGTGACGTTTCAGTTTTACCGTAAATCGTCAAAGCGTTTAAAGTGATAACATTGGAATTCCGGTCTCCCTTATGCACACATTTTTCCTTTCATTTTTTTTTTCTTTTGTTTTTTAGGGAAAAAAAATCCCTTAATATTTAAAAAAAAAATGACGTATTTTAATGGGGAAAATTATCAATTGAAATATTTGGGATGTTTGATTTAAAATATTAAAACTATATGATTGATTAATTAGTATTTTATGAGAAATATAATTTAAAATGTTATTTTGTTGAAATTTTATAGGGAAAAAAATGTATTTTCTTAAATATTCTTCAAAGCTTGTGAAACATCTGTCATGGGCCATGGCAAGTCCTTGGGACTTTCCCTTCCTTGTGGCTCACTCCATCTTGATCCCCAAGCTCTACCACAAAATACAAGTAAGTGCTTTCATTCTCATTTGAATTCATTGATACCTTTCATTGGTACCTTTCAAGTCTGATAGTTTGAAATTTTCGATCCTATCATTTGATCGAATCGAAAAGGTTCAACTAATTCTGCAATGTCTCATCATCAAGCGGGGTGCGTTAAACGCATACCCTAGAGTAACAAAGGCCACATCAACATCATCCTTGACTAAGGTGAGCCTTCGGGCTTTTAACCCTTTGTTGTCTCATGGCAAAGCTTAAATTGGGACTTGAGTTTTATTGTTTTAATTTGGGTGTTAATTGATTTTGGTATGGTTAATCTAGATTAGTTCCAATTCGATTGGGTTATGTTTTGTTCTTCCATCCACATATACCCATAACATAAAATATATCATACTTTTGTTCACAAGTCTCGAGTTTGAGATGATATGCATATATAATTACTAAGATCTATGGTTGATTAATTTGAATGATCTCAAAAGAAAATGTTTAAAACAAAAACCATCTTTTTTCCTAATGTTAAAGTTTTTCCAAATCAAATCTTAAAAGATAGTAAATTATAAATTTAACCTTTGCTGGATTGGAATTTGGTAGAAAAAGAGAATCAAGGTGCTGCGCTATCTTTTACGAAAAATAACTTGCCAGCTCTGCAGTGGGTCCCACGGAAGGCGTAGAAATTTGAAGACGACGGTCAATGTAAAAGAATTTCTTTTGACCACATCAACAGTTTTTTACTCGGCCCGGTATCAAAGTCAGTTTAGAACGACGTGTCGTTCAAGAAATGTCGAGGGTACTTTCGTAAATAAAAACCTTCTAGATTATTTTGTAGCCAAGTTGCCCTTCCACCTTCTGGATACGTGGTGGACTGCTATTGGAATGATGTGGTGGAGATTGCTTACGTGGCAAAGTGGGGTCAAGATGTGTAAGCAGTGACTTGGAATTAGTCAAGGTGTGAACCATATGACCTGTGGGTCCGCCGGACTTTCCCTTATGATGTCTGCATGCGTGCCACGTGGAAACACGTTGTAGGCTTACCCACGTGGGACATCACAGAATACCGCGTTTTTTATTTTATTTAAACGACGTGGATAGACCCTTTTTCGATTTTTTTTTAATAAATAATAGATAATTTCCTCCCTTTAAAGCATTTATCAAGTATAATAATCATGCTTTTCACTAAAATGGAAATATTGTAATTTACTAAGGAAAAAAAAGAATAATTTCACACTTCAAAATTAAAAAACTTTACATTAATTAAATTACTATAAACAAAAAAAAGGAGAAATATTATGTAATAATTGAAGCTTGGGATAGAAGCTGGCTGTGTAGATTGGACCAGCCGTGAAGAAGTTGGAATAAAGCCTCCAACCTCAAGAAGGACAGTCTCGTAAGGCTGACGACGCGCAAACGCAATGGGAACAAAAGGGATACTCAAATAATTTAATAATTATTAAAAAAAAAAATAAACATAGTTCAAAATTTATTCAGGGATTTTTCATTTCCGCGTTAACAGATTATGCCCAAAATTTATATTTTATATTTTTATTTTTATTTTGCCCTCTTTTTTTACGATTTCACATCTGGTTTTCACACCAACCCACATATTAAAAAATTTCCCTTTCATTTTCTTTCTTCCAACGACGATCTCCCTTACCTTTTTTCCCCTTTTTTTTTTTCTCTTTCAGATATCTATATAATTTTCTCAAGCTTTGTGTAGTCATGGAAGGACATCATCCCCATCACCTTATTCCGCTCCACCACCAGCAACAGTTTCAACTCCGTCCGCCGTCGCATCTCCACCCGAGCCTCACCGTCTCCGCCGATCCAACCCTAGCCGCCGCCGCCGCCGCCGCCACCGACAGATTCCCTCAATGGAGCCTTCAGGAAACAAAGGAGTTTTTAACGATCAGAGCCGAGCTGGATCAGACTTTCATGGAAACCAAACGAAACAAGCTCTTGTGGGGAATTACATCCTCCAAAATGAAGGAAAAGGGTTTCAATCGCAGCGCTGAACAGTGTAAATGTAAATGGAAAAACCTCGTTACTCATTATAAGGTATTATTAAATCTCTTCTATTTTTATAATATAATCTTTATCAATCATATTACATCATATGATTATAACAAAAAAATATCATTAAAATTTCATGCTTATATCCGGATCAAATCTTAGCAATAAACAAAGGCGTGGAATTGATATATAATATTATATACAGGGTTGTGAAACAATGGAGCCAGAAAATTTAAGGCAACAATTTCCATTCTACACAGAACTAAAAGCAATTTTCGGAGCAAGAATGCAAAGGATGTTCATGGCGGAGGCGGAGAGCGGTGGGAGTGGATCGAAGAAGAAGATGAAGACATTATCGTCCGACGACGAGGAAGAAAACGAAGACAGTAACGGCGACGGGGGCGAGACGAAGGTTAGCAGTAGGAAGAGGAAGAAGGTTAAAGGCACGACGATGGCGACGGACGGCGGAGGGGGAAGCGGTAGCCGTTTGAAAGAAATATTGGAAGATTTCATGAACCAACAAATGCAAATGGAGGTGCAATGGAGGGAGGCATTTGAGGCAAGGGAAAAGGAGAGGGAAATGAGAGAAATGGAGTGGAGAAGGAACATGGAAGCTTTGGAACATGAGAGGATTATGTTGGAAAGAAGTTGGAGGGAAAGAGAAGAACAAAGGAGAATGAGAGAGGAAATTAGGGGTGAGAAAAGAGATGCCTTAATCACAGCTTTGTTAAACAAGATTAGAAGAGATGATCATATGTAGTAATTCTTTCCATGCTTCAACAGAGGTTCTTTCCATTTTCAACTTCTTTTATTCAATTTTTGTTTCATAAATCCTTCTCGTTTTCATATAATTATGGAGTTTACTTACCCTAATCCTAAGTTATTCGTTCCATTTAGATAATAAGAATCATTCTTGTTCTGTGATTGATATATACTAATAAATTCATATCCTAATCGATACGAATGAATTAATAATTATTAGTCGTGCATAATTTTTAGGCGTGGATGATATCTGAGTTCTTTAGAACATGATATTGTAATATTGTATTTATGTTGGGAAGAGATATTAGATAATGAATTTACTTAATTTAATTTATTGTAAGGATATAAATAATTGTCTGAGGTAATTGGAAGAAGCTCTCTTTTCAAGTTAACTCGATTTCCTTACTTCAACTGAACTTTTCTTATTTCAGGGCTTGCTTTCCTGGGTTTAGTTTTTCAATCGAATGCTGTTTTGATATACAACTTTATTCTTTAGAGAGTGTAAGTATTTTTCTCGGCTTTAGCCTAATCTTAGAACCAGGTACATCATCATTTTGTTCATAGAAATTTGTATGAATAATTAGAGATGGCTACAAAAGGAAATTTTGGTCTCTTCTGAATGATTACTTCTTTCAAATTCTTAAAAGGAATAGCCATTTTTTTCAATGGTGTTGCGTGACAAATTTGCATATTTCCCTATTTTGTAGTGGCAAATAGATACAAATTTGTTCTTGGTTTGTTTCGAAATTGGGAATCTAGGATTAGTTGGAAATTTTAGAAGCTTATTTATTTTTCAAGCAGAAAGAATAACGCAGTTTTTTTTTTTTTTTTTAATAAAATTTTTAATTTCTTGTACCGGAAGAAATCAACTTTGAATCATGTGATGATCCAGAAGTTTCGTTATGATGTCCAGCTTGGTTACACAAATTGACCAAACCGTGTTTCTTTCACAAATCCAACAGTAACTTCACTTCCGATTATTATATTTCACCGACACACCATGTTCTACCATCGATCTTCTCCTAGGTTTCTTTTTTTTTTTTTAAAAAAAAAACATTTTAATTCATAACCAAATTTAAAATTAAAAAAACAAGTTTTTTTTTTTAAAAAAAAATTATATATCTATTTTGAGACTCTACTTTAATTTTGATTACCCTAATTTGAAGAATTTATTAGATATGGAACGTTTTAAATGCCAAATTAAAATTTACCGAAATTAAATAAAAAATAAACTACCAAATTAGGAATTTTATAAAGATAATAAATAATAAAGTACTAGATTTAAGAATTTTAAAAATACTAAAATTGATTTAAGTCTTAATTAACAGTAATTATAATAAAAATTATATATAAATAGAGAGTCTTTAGATTGTGTGGATGGTGGGAAAATGAAGAGTATTATATAATATAATTAAAATACATGAATCTCATCAATCCCCAGAAATCTTGTCGATTGAGTTTCACATGGTATGATTCTTTCTTTTAATTAATCCAATAAATCCATTATTTTAATGTAGTTTGTTTGGGATATTAAGCATTTATAACAGCAACATTCTATTCCCTTTATTCTCGCTTCAATTTCTGCCATTACTAAGAGAACTGAAATTTTATTTTTTTATTATTTTTTATCATCTTATTCTTAAATGAAATCTTCATCTGAATTTATTTTTTAAAATAAAATATCTATTATTCATTATTTTTCTTTATATAGAATAAGAGAAAAAAAGAAGAGCCAACGTGAACATCATTTCAATTATGCATTTTTTTTTTTTTTTTTAAGAACATGCATTAGTTAAAGTCAAAAGGTTGGAATTTCACCCACATATTTAAAATAATAATAATAATAAAAAATAAATAGTAATCTATTTGTCCAAATGTATTATTTGAATTAATTCGATAAACATTCAATGGGAAAAGTCAAGATCATTTATTTGAAAACGAAACAATTCTTTTTACCTAAATTGACTATAAAAAAAAAGTCAAATGACCTGCAAGTCCTGCCATATGGGCCTATGAATTGTACACACCGGGGTTAGGATGGTAAAAACATCACATGTGGGTCCCCCCGCAAAAATAGGAACAAGCATCCGTGGGTCCCTAATTTAATCTGTACAACTATTGTTGTCAACATTGCAAAGGTCAAATGTTTAGACCAATCTCTGATTCCTTCTATTCCAAGCCATAAAGTTTGTGATGTGAGTTACAAAAATAGGCGGACGAGGGAACATATTTTTATGTTATTATTTTTTTAACTTTTAACTCAAAAATATAGTTAATGTTTGAATTGTCACGTTTCACTGAATAATTTATCAAACTGTAAAGTTTTACTTTTCGGTAAAATAAAGTTTGTGCACTATGAAAGGGTTGACTTAGGCAGAATATCGTTAGACCAGGGCATTTCTCATTTACATTTTAGGCGTAGCGAAATATTGGGCCTTCTGTTTTCTTCAAGCCCAAGAACTTTTGGGTCCAGGCCCATTGGGCCCATGAGTGTGACTCGTGTACGTGCATTTGGACTGGGTATATATACCGTAGTAGTTGGGTTATTTCATCTCATTTCAAGATATTCCCAAAGCCCGGCAAAGTAATTTCTTGAGGACAAGTTTAGCCTTCAATAGGCTTCATATTTTCGTTTGGAAGTGTTGCTTTCCCCCAAAACATTTCACCTTCTTCTCTCGTGGACTTCGAGTTTCTGATTCTTGAGAGCTTTGCATCGTGGATTCCGATGGATCGAACTCAGATAGTTCTTTTAGGTCTACCGATCTTTCTGCTTTTTACTGATATTGTGAATCTTTTCACGCCTCCGCCTCCTAAACCTGTCAATCATCCTCCACCTCGAGTTCACTACCAGCCTAAATCTCAACCAGTCATCCAGGAACCGCTTGAATTTCCTACGGAGGTTAATGATTTCATGTTTGATTGTACGTTTCTTGAATTTTGTTATTATTTTTTATATTCTACAACTTAATTTTTCGTCTCGTTTTGGATTGCAGAAACGGAGTGGAATCGGAGGAATTGGCCAGGGCAGCGTTATTAATATCAATTTCTGTGTTTCTTGCTCTTTCAGGTAGTTCATCGTCTTGATTGCCAATTTTTGTGTTTATCTGTCTCATTTTGGGCGGGAAGTGAGCGAATCAAAACGTTTATGTGATTTTCCTTTCTTGTGTTTTTTCTCTCCTCCAGTTTTCATCGACTGTGATCACGCATCATATTGCGGTAAACTTATAGTGAAGGAGAATCTGATTGCTCTGTCTGTTTGTTTTTCCTTAGCACACGTTTCTTTGATTATCATTAACTTCCTCGATTGAACGAACATTTTTTGTTCTCAGTGTAGGTCTCTTTTGTTATTATTGACTTCCTTCGTCGATTAAACAAACGTTTCGACTTCTCTACCTTCTAGTGGTTGTTATTTTAGAACATTAAATCTCCAGTGGTTTTTAAGGTTCATTATGATGAACAGTCGGTTGTACTTCGGAGTTTTGCCTCTTCTTCTTTTAAACACGATTTCTTTGTTTTTCTTGGTTTTTTTTTTCCCTATAAGTCCAGGTTTCTTTTACCTTTAACTTCCTCGATTAGTTATCATTTCGATTTCTCTACTATTTAGTGATTGCTGAGAGTCATTATGATGAAAAATTAGTTATACTTCGGAATCTTTGTTGTTCCTTTGATCTTGATTTTTTTTTCTCCTTACCTTTGATTAGCATGGATTTCTTTTATTACCTTAACATCCTTGATCGAACTATTATTTCAATTTCTCCCCTCCTTTGTGGTCGGTTAGAGTCATCATCATGAAAAACAGGCCGAGTCTGCTTTACTGTTGTTGTTCGGTTAATCATGATTTCTTAGCTTATTTTAATCACAGCATTGTTAGCTTCCTAAGTTGAACAAATATTTCAGTTTCTCTACTCTCTAGCAGCTGTTGAATTCATAGTGATTATAATAAAAAGTTTGTTGTATTCTTCTTCACTGGTGTTGTTCCTCTGTTAATATGCTTGTTTTTGTTCAAGACGAGTGCTGAACGAACATAATTGCATACATATAGAAACAATTTGTAATAAATTTCCATATGGAGCCAACTTCTCTATGTTAGGTTGTCTGAGATGGAGCAAGGCATAGCATAAAAATGTAGGTTTCAATTGACTTCAGCTTTTTGAGAACCTATAAAATGAACTTACCTATAGCATGCTTTAGTGTTGCATTGATAAGCAACTTCAGTAGATTATGCCTTGCAAGTTAATTTTCATTTAGGTTTAGAAAAAATGAACTGGATTGTGAACGACAGAATTTTGGTCTCTACTCATACAGAATAAGAATCGAGCACAAGTCTAATTAGAGTAGCATTTACTAAATTACCTTTTTGTTGTTGCATGATATTATCGAAAAATAATTTCACTCGTGATTCCAAGTTGGCCAATAAATTATCCAATGTTCTTCATGGAGTAAATATCATATATTTCTTTACTTGTATCAAGGAAGCATCGCACAGGCACTTACATAATGGTGTTAGTTATTATGCCAAGTTTGTCGGTAGATTTCACCGTAATCCCTAATTATCTTTCTTTGTGAACTTTGATATTTGCTCCAGATCCCCCACACACACACACTACAAATAGGAAATGTTCAGAAGCTGTGTGCCTTGCGTTTGATCTATATGTTTTGGGGTTGTCTCTTTAAAATGTAGTAGTACCGTCATGTTATCTCAATTTGTGGAAATGCTTGCTGTGAAATGATTTTACGCTTCCTGTGGCAGAGGTACTGCGATAAACATGAAAAATATGCTGGAGTCGTCGTTTCCTGGAGTTGAAGTTATTTTGGCAAATTACCCCCCGCCACTCCCAAAGCGTCTTCTTAGTAAAGTAGTACCTGTCGTTCAGTTTGGGGTTATTGGAATAATAACGGCAGGGGAACACATTTTTCCTAGGTTGGGGATGGCACCGCCACCTTGGTACTATTCATTGCGTGCAAATAGGTTTGGAAGCATTGCAAGCACTTGGCTATTTGGAAATTTTATCCAGTCATTCTTACAAAGTTCTGGAGCCTTCGAAGTATATTGCAACGGTGAAATGGTAAGATTCTTTTGAAACCTTATTCTGGTTTTTTTTTTTTTTTTTTTTGGGGGTAAGATGACTGTTGACCGATATTATCCGTTTTCTGAAGGTATTTTCTAAGTTGAAGGAGCAGAGATTTCCTGGTGAGATTGAGTTGAGAGACCTTATTGGAAGGAAACTTTCTGGGTTGAGATTTGTTGACAACGCTGGAGGAGTTTGGTCATAGGTATGTGACTTCTTGTGATCATTACCATCTAATCCAACTTTATAATAGCTTAGGGATGAGCTTGTCTTTGATATAGATTCAGTTTCAATGTCTATTCGTTATATACTAAACATTACTCCCTGTTCCCTATTACCTTTGTTACGGAATCAATACTTTTAGAACTTCAAATTCATCCCACTCTAAAAGAAAGTCCAAATTCATCTGTTGATTTCATACCATAATTTCCTTGTTTGATATCATTTTGCATGGTCATAGGTAGGCTAGGTTTTTGTTGTAAGAAGTAAGTGCGGTACATGATGAAGAATAACTTTTACTAGCTGCTGAACATGCGCATTTGTAATATGTTTGAAAAGTGCTTTTGAAGGAATATTTTGTTTGAAGTTGATAATTTTATACCAAATATTTTCCCATTATAAAATCTTGATATAAACACTATATGAATTTTTGTTTTGTACGAAAATAGTGCAAGTGACTAATTCTACCATCTTCGTCTATGATTTTCATCTACATACCTTCCTATAATCTGCATTTCTTTTTATCTTTCTTCTAGTGTCGTATTCTTCATATTAATTAGAATGCGAAATGTTTGTTTTAGAAGTTTTTATAAGATGGTTTCATTCACATTCCAGTTATTAGATGATATTTTTTTTCCCCCACGTATCTAGTCTAAAAGCTGCATTTTCATTGTCTAAGTAACTAGAAATAGCTTTAATTAGTCTTGTTCCTGTAAGTTACTACTATGTTGGTGACACTAACAGAAGGTTGGACTAAACATTGACGATGCCGCCAGTGTTCAAATTCTCAATGATAGGACAAGGTTTATTCTCTTCTCTCTCTGTCTTACCGTCTCTCCATTCTCTCTTCAGTAGGGAGAGGAATAGAGTCCCATCAACTATAATATAACTTGGTTCCTGAATTTTCATCTGATTTTTGAACTTTCTAAAGTGTCTAATAGCTTTACTTACCAATTCAATTTTTTTTTAAAAACTATGTGATCTACTTTATATGACAGATCTTATATTTTAAAAGTTCAAAGATTCAACTAGTAATTTGATCTTCAATTTAATAATTTTTATATTGCGTCATGTCAAGTTATTAGTCTTTGAGACATTTTTCACAAAATATTTTCAATGATTTGTTGATTGATTGTATTGATCACAAATGTTTTTTTCCCTAATGGCTTGTTTTTAATATCTTTTATCAATCATTATGAAGTCATATTTTTAGGTAATCTCATTTGAATTAAAGCGAGATGTTTGAAATTCTTCTATTCCAAAGATTTTTTTTTTCAAAATACCATTCATCTGAAATCATTTTAATCTGTAGAAAATTTGATTTTATTAAGAAAACAATTTCTCTATGCACACTTTAAGATAGCTGGGTTTGAAGTTGTCATTAACAATTGTCTCACTGCAAAAATAATTTTATTTTAATTTTTTAAATAATGAAGAATTACAAGTAAATGGTCGTCCGACTTTTCCCCACGGATTGCAGGAAAAAAAAAAACGCTCTCTTTCCACATCTTCGCCAAAAATGGCAAATGATGGTAGTGCAATTCCTCGTACTACAAAATTTGGTAATAATAAATAATTGATCTTTTAAGTAGAGGCAATAATCCAAATCTTGGACGGATAAACAAATAATTGAACCGAACATAGAAAAAAAAAAATTCCAATTCAATCCATAAGCAAAACCTGTGTACTGAAAATTATTCAAAAGTCTAAAAAGTTCCAAGTAATTTTTGTAAATTACTCGTGTTTTTAGTTATTTAAAACAATATCTTCCAATTCTTTTGATCTAAAACTACGTAATGAAAAATATTTATAAAAGTAATTAGATAATAAAGTCAAAATGTTTAATTAGTGTTTTTATATCCGAAATATAAACAAATTATTAGCTTACTTCCTCGGGGATACCGAAATATACAATTACGAGATAAAAATAAACACGTATAAAAATGGAAGGGGATATTACCGTACTCTCTGATTATCGAGGAGGGCCTCTCGCATCCATCCAGAACATTCTTAACCTTCACCGGAGCTCTGCGAACTCAACCTGCCAAATGGGCTCCTCTCGAATATTCACACGATAAGAAGAATTACTCACACGAAGATGGAAAATGTTGCAATTCTGACAATCACCAGTTGGAAATCATATTCGGATGGCTGAAAACTTGCAATTCCTAAGCAACTCAACTCTCAGGCCACTTCAACCAATGAGTGTGAGTGAGTGTGAGTGTGAGTGTGCGTGTCGATTCCAAGTTCACAATAGACGTTCTCTCTGCCATCTAGTCCTTTGGTGACTAATTGGCAAGCTGAAGGGCATGAAGGGGAAAGAACGGTTGTGAAGAAATATATACCTATTAAGTATGAAATACCTATTTCAGATAGGTTTAATCATTCATATATGCCACCATTTCCGCTTTTCCATCGTCTTCACAAGTTCATTTGCTAATGACGCAAAGTCTTCTGCGCCATTTCGCAAATCTTCTGTGCGCTTGCTCAGTTTCTACAAAACATCAACAACGCAAAGTGCGACATGAATTTTTACTTGTGTTTGTGAGATGAAAGCATCGGATATGGGTAATAAAGTAACTCATAACGCTGAAACCCATGCAAATACGTGAATGAAATGGGGGCCGGATTTCCCTTCACTTGCTAATTTATTGAAAATGTTTGTTTTTTCTTTTTAAACATACTGTGTCTGTTTCGTAGTTAATAATAATAATAATAATAAAAACATTTTCTAATATTCAAATTCATTTTAAAACTCTTTCTTGAAGAAGGATGAGAGAGCTGATAATTTAAAAAATGATTATCCAAAAATGTGTGTGATTGAATCACCTATTAAATGTGGTAAAACCAAAACACATTTGTTTAAAAAATGCCAAATGTGTATAATTGAGAACACTTTTAGAAAGAATAAAAAATATTTTAAGACACTTTGAAACACCAAGGTGGTATTCACATCAAGACTTTCTCCTAAATCTTTAATCAAACGAGCCAACAAATTTGTATCCTGTTAACGTTCGTTCCACTTTGGTTTTTATTTTACTATTTACTGATTTCATTCTTGAAGTAATATCTAAGTCCAGCAATTCCATCTTCCTATCAAATCAAACTTCTGAGAAACCGGTAAGAAGATTAGGCATGAAGCAACCCGATACATACCTCTAATTTTTCTTGCCTCTCTAAGAGTTTGTTTCTCGCATGTGCAGCAGCCATAGATGCATCCTACATTTCACTGTACATTAGAAGAGGAAAAAACAATCAATACCAGAATCGAAGTATAATTCTGATTTGAAATTACCCCGGAAAATTTGTATGTGGCTAAAATTTCTTCAGTTGTTCTAGTTTTAGGCTTCCAATCATCATCCCCATCTCCAAACAATCTTTGCCTATCTGTTCTCCTCTCCTCTGCACAGACAGCACATAGTTTACTTGCCTATCTGTTTTCCTCTCCTTTTTATGAGATTTGGGTTCAGTTTGGTTATACCTTTAACATCCTTGGATGAAGTAGATGCTGGTGGTGGTGGTTTTTCGTCTATTTCAATATCATCTATTTCAAAAAGAAAGTTAACGGTGACCAAAAAAATCGGCAAGAAACAATAGTGTGGATTATGGGACTTGTTTAGAGCAGAACCTATTGTGAGTTCCTCAACTTCCTCGGTATTCTTAAGAGCTGAGGATGATGAATCTGGGAACGGAGGCTTCAGAAATATTTCCTCCAAATGAGCACAATAAGATTCACGGGAAGTGCAAAAATTTACGGTAGGGGTCTTTTTCCCGCCTTTAAAGCCTTTGACAATGCTACTTAATATCCCCGTTGACGGAAGCTGCAGTAACACCGTTATAACTTGGGGGTGAGTGAAAACATTAAACGCTTTAAGAGGAAAAGGCAAATATTCTGTTCAAACCTGATTGTTCTTCTGATAAGATGAAACACTAAATGCAGCATCGGCAGCAGCAGCAACAACTTCATCATGGAGACTAGGCAAGGAGTCAGGAATACTGAAAACAGCAAACTATTTAATCCTCTTTCACGATTTAACTAATATTCCATCATGCCAGTTAACAAAACATCAAATTACCTGAACTCATTTTCCTTGGATAACAGAGAGAGAAAAGCTACCTCGCCCCCGTTGGCCTATTAACACAAGGATGTTCCAAATAAACCTTTAAGATCGTGAAAACTGCTAAATGTTCCAACACTCACTTTTCTGACTGAATATTATATATATATGCAACAGTATCCTTGCAAGCATACCAGCACTATCTGCCCTTGTTCAGAAGAACTTGAAATCTTGTCCATGTTTGCCTTAAAGTTCCACATTAGAATCGATTGGAGGGAGCTTGCTTTCAGCAACTCTAAATCTGGCAACGATCTAGTCAAAATTTGGAATCAGCAGCAACCATCAAACAAACAGCAAAGCAATACTGCCTAAATTTATATGACTAATAAATGCGCAAAATTATATATCTAATCTGGTAGGAGTGCTTTGGCATAAACGTGGTAATCAAGTCTACACGTCTAATAACATTAGCACATCAAGTGCAAGAGGTTAGCTCCTTACCTTATTTCAATAACACCAGACTGAAACAACAATACTAATCCGACATCTCTTTCTTTGATTTTAAAAGTAGTAGTCCAACAACATTTTGACTGCTTCACTTTACGAGTAGGTTTATTATTTCCCTGTCACAATGAGAGCATTTAGTTAGAAACTGAAGCAACCAAAAAGAAAGAAAGGAAAAGATAAAAAAGGTATAGAAGAACCTGAATTATGGATTTGACTGAGTATAAGCGCAATGAATCCTCACAACAAAGTAGAACATATGAATCAAGAAACTTTTCGGCATGGCGTGTTTCTTCTGCAGAAGAATCATGTTGGGATTCGTGCAAATTTGATCCAGCAGAACCACTGCCTAGATTACATTCACTTTTGGTAGTAGGATTTTGGGATGACTCCTCATTATCCTTTTCATCAGGAGATCCAGAGACAGAAATACCACTCTCTGGATACAGCAACAAAAAACCTTGTCACGACAAAGGTACACACGCCCGAAGTTTTTATTTTCTTATAATCTTGCGGAGATGGATATAATACTTGCCTATAACATACATTGAAATCGCAACAGATTCCTTTTTCAAGTGCCACGGCCGAGGGCTGATCATGTTTCCGGCAGTACCATCAAAAACATTGATCTTTGCATCTTTGGTTAATATAAACAATGGTTCTTCAGCACAATCATCTGCAGATTTAGCCCCTGAGTGCTTGGGGCTCCTTATAGGGCCATGAGTTACAGCAAAATTTCCTTTCCAAATCATTGTAATAATGGGGGAGCTTGAGTTAGATATGCCCTCCGTAAAGAATAAAACTGATGATGAAGAAACGTCGAGCACTGCAATCTGAAAAGAACGCAGGCTCAGAGACCCTATTATAAGCAAGTAAAATTAAGAAGTTCGGTTGTGGAGAATCCTTACACGACCATTTCCATACCCCACACCAAGTTTAACTCCACCCTTAGAAAACTGCAATGCTTGAATTGGGGAATTTAGGAGAGAAAAGACAGCTCTACAATGAGGTCCTTTGCCTTGAGGCAGACTATGAACTGTGGAATAAGTTGACCATGTTTATTAATAGTTGATTTCTAGTAAAAATGGGTGAAGTAATAAAGATAATTCAGACACACAAGTCAATTTTTTGGAATTGAAACAACTCATCAGAGGTATAGCAACCAAAAATTTAACCATTTACAAGCTTGCCTTGAACTGTTTTTATATATGCTGAAAAAGGTTGAAGTTTCCTGCAGATGCTCAACTGTTCACATAATCAACGACTCTCCAACCAATCCAAATTTTAACCTTGACAAAACATTGGTTTCTCAAAATCTTTGAGGATAATAGTTTACATGAAAATGAAATTTTAATTAAGCATGCAGGATCCATTCTATAAATAGCGAGGTCCTAGTTTCAAAATTCCATTTGAGATTTGCAAGCATGGAGAAAAATATTTTTGCTACAATTAGCAAAGCTTCTTTTATTTCCCCCTTTTGGAGAAAAGGATTTGGGGGGGGGGGGGGG
>NW_019268520.1:6922341-6926966 GCF_002738365.1 Cucurbita moschata
GGGGGGGGGGGGGGGGGGGGGGGGGGGGGGGGGAAGAGAATTAACAAATTAAATACCTTCACGTCTGGATTCGGTAATAAAGTATAAATTTTTGTCATCAGCACTGCCTTTAAGGTCATAAATCCGCACCTATCCAGTTAGTTTAGCAAGGAAACAGTAAGTACAAAAGAATTTTAGGAGCCAAATCTTATCTAAACAACAAAAGATTTCTAACCAGACCACATTCATTGCCAACAGCTAAAGAAGTAGTAGCACAGCAGAAGTCCAATTTTAATATAGGAGCACTTGAACCAGCAACCTTTATACCTTCCAACTGCCAAATTTCAAGTATTAATAAGAAGGTTTATATCATTTTCTTTTATCAGAAAAATAATAGGGGAGATTATGGGGAGTTCTAACCTCAGCATCTAAATGGCATATAAAAGAAAATAAAGGATGAGTTGCATCCCAAACGCGTACAGAACCATCTTGATAACCTGCTAGGTATACCCTCTCAACCTTATCATCTTTCATTGTCGGTAACTGATAGGGCACTCCTCCAGTCAATGGCCACTTTGCACTAGGAGCTTGAATTGCTGTTGAACTAAGCTTCATCAATGCTAGCTAAGAGGAAAAATACTTGAAGTCAAGGGTGTATAACTGAGGGCACACACACAGCAGAAGAGAGAGGATCAAATATAAGGCAACAAATACAATACCTCAGATGAAATCTTTGTCGAGGATCCCCAATTGGGCAACTTAATAAGCTTTGACGTGGTCATGGATGGTTCGGATGTAGGTATCATTGCAGGAAACTCCAATGGAGAGATGAGTGGTTTGCTGTCTGTTTTATCTATTATTGAAGACAGCATACTTGCGTCATAAAAGTGCAGTTTCCCAGGGTTTGTAAGCACAAAAAGTTCTTCTTTGGGACCATTCCCAGCAGCACCAGGACTTGGCAACAAGATCATATCTGCAAAAGAGCCATGGAGTTTGATCTCTGTACGACCCGCACATCTCAGTACCTCCATTCCAGGTGACCACTCAATGGTTAAAACCTGTTGAGAAAGTCAAAACATAAAACCAACATAGCTATTTATACTGATGATTCCAAGAGGCATTTTCATATTCCATTGCTAAAAGCAGAGAACATTGTATTTTCTATAGAAAGTAGTTGAAATTTGGGTAGAAAAATAAAATAGTTGCATACCTTCTCTATATCATGAATCAAATACAAATACAAGGCCTTCTTATATAGAAAAAAGAACGTCTACCAATAAAAAAAAATCTTCAAGATATAAACGATAAATATACAAATACGACACAAAAATATGAAGGAACTCCAACAAAAGTTAATAAATATTAAAATAGTTGGAAAGTTAAGGTTTTAAATATCTGCCTGCACAAGTCTCATTCAGCAAATGATGCAATCAAAGAAATGAAAATTCTCCTTTTCTACAAAACAAATTTAGCCTTCCAGTGGATGTATAAGTGAAAAAGACATTCGCAATTTAATTACTGCTACAAATGTGAATGGTGGCAAGCATTATCCTTTTATTCATTAACTGCATCCACGTATACAAAGGAGCTATAGAAATGAAAAGGCAATGTGGAAGAGTTAGAATAGAACAACACACCGTTAAAACTTCTTCAGATCCTATCTCATCGCCACCATAGATGAATAACCGCCCTTCACAATCATTAGGTGCTCTACCGTTTCCAGACCAATGCAAGACAATAACAGGAAGTCTTTTCTCTGAAGATGATAATTGTAATCTAACAACATTTTTAGATGATGGCGAACCTTGTTGACCACTACCAGAAGCGGTAATTAATGTTTTCCAGAACAAGATATCTCCATCTATATATCCCACAGCAAGAATGGATCCATTGGAGGATGCCCAACAGAGAGCACTTATCTCTTTCTCTGCTAAACTATTTTCCAAAGCATCAATTGGAAGGTTATCATCCACTTCGCTCGATGATTCATCAAGTCTGTCATTCATCTGCAGGTCCTTGCCGCCTCCAACAAAAAGAACTTGACCTCTTGAGACATCCCAAAGTAAAAACAAGCCACTAGCATATGCTATCAAAACACTGAGAATATTACAAACTGAAATTAGAATAATTTCACGTAAAAGAAAAGGAAAAAACTAAAGAAGAAAAATTGTATCCAAAGGAGAGCATTTGAATTATTTTTAAGGATATAACTACAGGTTTAATAGATTTTGTTTTAAAGATAGTTTTTTAAAACCAAGAACAAATTACTGTGATAAAATATTGTATCAGTAGAATTATGTAATTAGTTTTCACTACAAACATCAAGGTTTTAAATATGACATTTAAGTATGAACAATAAAATTGTGTTCAAATACAAAACATGGTGAAAAAGAAATATTTAACATGTCATACTTGAGTCCAATTATTTTTTTAAATAAGAAACAGTTGGTCCTAAATGTTTCAGAATTCATAAATCATCATATTCATGTAATGTTTGTCCCATAACCATTTTTATGCTTCTCAGGCAACATACCAACTCAATCTAAAAACAGAGTTTAACATCTGACTATTCATTGTTGGCAGTACAAAGAAGAATAACCTTTAGTACCAACATTTCAAATCCAAAAGCAAAGAAGTTAATAAAGTTTATTCATTCCGTGCAAGTATCTTACCTGTTCCCAATAGAAGAATGTTGAAGAACTCCAATGACAGGTGAGGTTTGGACATCAGGAAATGGAAATCCCGCAACATCTATGGGCCAAAAAAAAGTGGAAAAAACAGTGTACGGTCATAAGCGAGAAGTAAAGTAAAATGCACCAAACATCTGAGTTAATACACTTTGCTCATTCAACAGTTCACTATTTTCACTTTTGTTCATTTTTTAAAAAATCACCCTTGTAATAAGGAATTTCCTAGTGGGATGAAATACATAAAGCAGGACATTTGTACATAAACGGATCAGAAGCAGAAGCATATATCATGTAGTTCGATGAACTAGACAATAATGTCTCTAACTGAATGAAACAACAGACATTATTACCACTGATAGAAGTTGCAGAAACAAGGTATGGCAACTGCAGAAGTTTTTCATCTTCAGCATCAAACTTGATAACTGACAGAAGACCATTCTCATCCCCGACATACCTGCATGTTATTGAATAATTTCTTATTTTCTTTTTGTGAAATCATGGCTGAACAGATTGATTTCCAGTTATTGGCCAATTGAAAGCTGAATGAGATGATGCAATGGAGGTTGGTATACATGAAGTGGGAGCCACTGACGATGGAAAATGCAGTTATATTTGATTCCCACTGTAAACAGCATGCTATAGACCTGCTGTCAAGATTCCAGACCTGCCATGAAAAATAATGAATAACTACTGAAACATTTTCTAGCATAGATGAACGTGCATCCACCTAAACATGTACGGCAGTGCCTTGCCACCAAAAATAAGTAACCGAAAATATTCTGCTACTGAGAAATAAAATTTGTGGACGCTTGCAAATCCCAATCAACTACTTTCTGATAAGATTGCAGAGAGTCATTCCCTCATATTACCTCAAAAAACGGCTATAGAAAACCAGGAATAGAAATAAAACTGAAGACCAACTTAACCTGCTGTCTTACCAATGGTATTGAGGTTCAAATATATAAACTTAAGAATACAAGGCCGGAGTAAACAAAATAGTGGGGATTAAAATTGTTATTAACTAGATTCATGATATGGATATGAAGATGTCTCATCGTGGTTATCAAGGATACAAAACTACTTGGTTAATGAAGATTGAATACCTGAATTTCGTTGCCATTGGAGATGCTAGCTAAATAACCCTCATTCTGTAGAAACTGTAAGAAGGAATGCCCAATCAGTTCCATTGCTGCTAAAATAGGAAAGAAGTGAGTTTATAATTCACTTTTAAAAACTGCAGAAAATTTACCTCCAAGTACTTGTATGGCAATTGGTTTGGGGACATAAGAAGCCCTTCAATACCACCTCCACCGATCACTTTTATTCTTCCATCCCTGGCATGAAAAGTTCATTCAGCTGAAACGATGTCTTCATTTTTCCTGTTCTAGATTTCTACTAATATACATCAAAATCAAACCCTCACTCATCCAAGGTGCCATAAATTCCACAGGATAACATCACGATTATCTCGCATAATGTACAAGATAGGCCAGTAGCAGGCAAACATGCTATTCATAGTTCAGATGCAGGTGACAAGCTACTCAATACTTTTTAACTTTCATGTTCATCAAAATTTACAACTAACAGACGACCAACTCACAGTGTTCCAATGGCCAGTAGCCGTTGGATGGAGTCGAAAGCAAGAATTGATGCGGTTGATGGAATGCCATAGTGAACCGTGACTCTGAGATCCAAGTCCTCCGGAGTTAAACTACCGCGCAGTACAGCATGCTACATGGAGAAAATATGAAAACTAATGACGATTTCGTTTCTGATTAGTTAAACATTGACGACGGCTCAGGATCAAGCATAAAATAGCTAACATTGCACGAAAAAAGATACCACAGCGTGAAAAATGAGCCGCCAAGGAAATCGCGCGTTTAGTTTAGAGCAGTTATGAGAAATGAAAAAAAAAAAAAAAAAAAAAAAAAAAAAAAAAAAAAAAAAAAAAAAAAA
>NW_019268520.1:6927471-6943332 GCF_002738365.1 Cucurbita moschata
AAAAAAAAAAAAAAAAAAAAAAAAAAAAAAAAAAAAAAAAAAAAAAAAAAAAAAAACGATATCTCCTCCGTTTCTTAATTGATCGGTATTACCTATAATTTGTGCCAAGGTGAAACGAAAATATCTTCCGTTCCTCGCTCGTGACTTAACCAAGACGTACAAAATATAAGCTAAGATTAGTTCCCTAAGTTGCGATAAACTGTCGCCTCTATAGATTTGCAGATTACATGATCAAATGGAATATATCTTGTTCAAGATCCTTTTCACGAGATAGACAGGGCATTGAAACATACGCTAAGATTAAGATGAAGATTCGTCGCCGCAACATATTTCAGATTTCATCAATTTTGAGCAAGGAAATTAAAACCCTAGGTCATGTGCATTATTGATGAATTCGAATACGGCAATTCTTGTCGAAGTAGAACCAGGTAGAAGTCAATACCTGAGAATGGAGAATGGCCTTCTGCAACAATCGCTTGGCAAACATGATCGATCAACTTGACTCCGACGATTTCTTCCTAGATAGAATCCGATCAATGATCATTCCGATGACAGCTGAAGAAGTGAATTCATCGGTTTTCACTCCCGAATTTCAAGTCAAGGGCCATTCAACTTGCTCTCTCTCTTTCAAAGATTCTCTACGGTATCTTCTCCTTGGATGTATTTAATTTTCGCGCGCGGAACGCCACCTATTAATACTATTTTTGTCCCTCCCTTTCTTTCCTTCGTCCCTCGATATATCCGCGTAAGTTAGAGGGTTTGACGTCACCATAAAACATCCATTAACCTTTATATAAACATAAATAGCAGTAATCAAATTTATAACAGTTTTTAAATAAAAATAACTTAATCGTTAATTTAAATATTTTTTTTATAATTTTCTTTATCTACTCAAATATTCTTAGATATTGAAATTCTATTTTTTATATCTATAAAATTTAAATCTCTATATTTAATTGTCAATTTTTTTTTTTTTTGTTACAAAGGTTAATAAGTCAGTAAAATTTTTAAAAATAGTTTACCTATTAAATATAAATAAACATAAAACTTCAATTTTGCGTGATCTAATTTATAAATTTAATAGACAAACATCTCGCATAGTCTAATGTTTCTTTTATTATAAAAAAGATAAACCATCAATTCTAGCGATTTCATATTAACGTATACAGCAACAAACATGTGAGAAATGTCGGAATGAAAAATATATTGAACTAACTGTGAATTTTATAATTTTAATTTTTAAGTAAAAATACAAAGAAGGTCTGTTTTTCTAACAAAAATATTGTTAAAAGATTATACTAATTTTACAAAAATAATAATAATAATAAAGAAAAAAAAAACTTATATATAACAAAACCTAATTACCAGCATATCATGGCCAGAAAAAATTAAATTAAATTAGCTTCTAATGAGCGTCAAAACATACCCCATTATCTGCAGCAGATATATAGCCACGAGTACATTCTTGACATTTGCTAGTGTATATGAAAAGACGTGCGGTTTCAAAACTCTCTAAAAACTCCTTTTATGTTTACCATTTTGGATATACTTCAAATCTTTTTTATTTATTTATTTATTTATTTTCTCTTCTAACTCAAATTTGACTTAATTTATGTTCTAGAAACTATAATTCAATCGATTATCCGTTCTTTAAATAGTTTGAAAACTAAATACAATATATTAATGAAAAACTCCCAATTCAAAGCTCTAAAATAATAATTGAAAAAATTATCAACTAGTTTCACAATTATTAACTAAAATAAAAGAATATTGTTAAAGGAAGAATGATTTCTAGATAATAAAAAATGTGAATAATCTTCATTAAATTAAATTTGAACTATATATATTATAAGAATAACTACGTTTTATTTTAATTAAATTATTTAAGGCCATTGATCACTTTTCGTAATTTCATTAAATCGGAACGAACATAACAAAAGAAGAAAAAAAAAAAACTTAATAGATAGCCTTGAATGGCGTGCCTATAACTCCTATCTTTCTGCAGGAAGGCGGGCACATGGTTCATTCGTGTTCTTTTACCAGTTCAGATCGCCGCTTCACCATTTTCTCACGGGTTTGAAAGTTCTTAGTTACCTCCATCGCTCTCCTTTTTCTCCGTTGTCGTGCTCCGATTAATAAAATACGAAGCTGGTTACAATTCTCAAGCTCACTTCAGCTTCGTTGCTTCTATCTACTTGATCATGACGGTTGACACCAAGATGAATCGCGAAGGTGAGGTGGATTCGTTGACCTCGAATCTTTTACGAGTTTGTTCTAAGAATTTATGATTTCTAGTATAGAATTTTGTTTACATTTGGTTTGATGCTTGATCCATGTCGTAGCTAATTTTGTTTTCTCTGATGCCATGTTATGGCGGACTCGTACATTAGAATGAAAATCTATTTCATCTACTTGATTGGTTCCCAATTTCTCAAGATCCTCTGATTTTGATAGTAGTGCGTATGTGATTGTGCATTTTCCCCAAGGAAATTAGTTTGTTGAATATGTTTGATCAGTTATTGTAGAAGGGGGGAAAATTATTAATTTTATTTTTGCCGGTTACTACAAATTCTCGATTAACACTTTACTTCATGTTGAGCTTTTGAGCTTTGTTTTAATTGTGATTATGCTTCTGCCAACAAATTGACCATCAAATTCCATTCAATTCTATGCGTGCAGTCGGGAGTTCTTTAATTATTTTATGTTTCCGATGTTTGAATTATTAGGCCTCTTATTCTTCTGTAAAATTGACGAATTATTGCAGATGATAAGGACAAGAATTCAAGAAGTGCTTACTTCGGTTCACCGGCCCTGGATGTTTCTGTTGCGTTCCCTCAAGCAACTGCTGCATCTGTCTTTCCTCCTTCCGGTTGGAATTCTTAACCTCCACTGCTTCTAGTTCTATTTCCGACTATCATCTTTATTTCTATTAGGCTTTAGCTCATGCATATACATTTGGTGTAACTCCAGTCATTTCTTCCCAACATATACTTGTCTTCACCACGGCTCGTTAAAGTTTTTTTTAACAATTGTGCACTCAGATTTTTTGCTTTTGTATTTTTAAAGATCCCCAGTCACTGCACATTCGGGATCTAGTAGCCAAGGGTAATAGGGTCAGTTGCTCTCATAAGCGTTGAAACAACTTTTTTACTGGTTCAATGTCATCCTTCAGTTCGTTTGTTTGTTTATTTCCCCATTCTTGAAATTTGCTTTTGTATGATTACAGTCTCGGACTACTATCAGTTCAACGACCTATTGACTCCTGAGGAGCAAGCTCTTAGAAAAAAAGTGAGACAGTGCATGGAAAAAGAAATTGCTCCAATTATGACAAAGGTGCTATTTTTCTCCCACATATTTCATTGAAGGAAATAAACATGTTTGTGTACTAAAAGTTGGCCTTTGTATCGGCTGCTAATTCACCGTCAAGTTCCGTTTTGCCTATGCTATGTCTCTTTTGCTTGTTTAAACTACAATTTTAAAGTCTGTTGATCTGGAAGTTTTACCTTGTCAGTATTGGGAGAAGGCAGAGTTTCCATTTCACGTTATCCCAAAGCTTGGTGACTTGTGCATTGCTGGTGGTACGATCAAGGTACCTGCTTTTTGTTTCTGTTTCAACTCTTGAATCTACGTTAAATTGTTTCAATATATCTGAGTTTTTTTTGGGCCTATCAGGGTTATGGGTGTCCTGGTATGACTATTACTGGAAGTGCTATTGCTACTGCTGAAGTTGCGAGAGTTGATGCAAGTTGTTCCACTTTCATTCTGGTGCATTCATCCCTGGCAATGCTCACTATAGGTAAGTATTTGGAATTACCTCTCAGTTATCATACTCTTGGAACTGTACGTTATTGTCCTTTTTTTTTTTTTTTTTTTTTGGTAGTAGACGTTGGGTGCTTAAGTGTTCAAGATTTCATATAATTTTTATTAATCCTCAATAATAGCTCTATGTGGATCGGAGGAGCAAAAGCAGAAATATTTACCTTCCTTGGCAAAGTTGGACACTATCGCTTGTTGGGTAAGGAAATTGTTATTGAACTTGATATCAATTTCATAGGGCATGCTTAATTTTCAGTTAATTAAATAATTCTTTTCCCCTTTTCTAGGCTTTGACTGAGCCTGAAAATGGAAGTGATGCCAGTGGTTTAAGAACAACAGCAACAAAGGTTTCATGCTCTTTACATTCTTGTCTGTCATTTTTTACTGTAGGAATGGCTTTCCAATAATTGGCATTGTTAAACGTTTTTAACTTTTTATATTTATTTGACATTGAGACAACCAGGTTGAAGGAGGTTGGTTAATAGAGGGGAAAAAACGCTGGATAGGAAACAGTACGTTTGCTGATTTATTGGTTATTTTTGCCAGGAATACAATTACGAATGAAATAAATGGGTAAGTGCAAGGTGGTATAAATTCTCCTCACTATCATTTATTACAGTGATCGCCAAGTATTTACATAAAAAAATGTATGACACATGCAGATGATTCCCCATTTCTCAACTTTTTTCTGAAACTTTTTGCATTGCGTGTTCCCCTCTAGTCAATATCATTTGTAAGAACGTATCTTTTAGAATTAATTTCTGTAAACAGCAAACTGAGTACTCTCCCTGATACTCATGAAAGTTTAAATTCTCTGTGATGTCCACAATACTTCCAAGATGCCCTCTCTTCACCCTCCCTTGGTAAGCTGTTTGCACATCATTCATGTGTACATTAGTACTTAAGATGTCTGCAGATTCGTGCTACACTCACACCTCCCCATGTTACATGTCACACGCTGACTCTGCCTGAAAAACGCCATATAGGAGCAACTAAAAATCCAAAATTTACTCACAAAAATGTGTTATACTGGTTGTTCATTGGGTCATATCATTTGAATGATTCTAGCTTCTTGAGTTGGCACGTGTGCACTATTCAGAAAAAATAGAATAATCAAAAGGTGTCAACAAGAAGAACACAACTTATGATATGATTTTTTGCACTTGCGTTTGCAATAATTTTACCCATATAACTTTTTTCCATGGATTCTGGGTTTTCATTTTGGCCTTCCAGATTTATAATCAAGAAAAATTCCCCTGGTTTGATGGTTACAAAGATAGAAAATAAAATTGGTTTGCGGATTGTTCAAAATGGAGACATTGTGATGAATAAAGTTTTTGTGCCCGACGAAGATAGGTTACCTGGTGTAAATTCATTCAAGGATACAAATAAGGTAAGTTTTTTTTTTAAATGTTCATCTTATTCTTGTCTTGTTGCACATTTCAGCTTGTATGCATGTCTTAGAAAAAAAGTCATACCTGCTTATTTGTCGTCTCTTTATTTCTCTTGATAAAATGGGGTATTTCATTGTCAGTGGCTTCCATGACATTTCATATTCTGACCTCTAATTTTGATCGATAAAGTAAACGAAGATTCAGTGGATACTTTCAGATTTTTCTCTGTTTCCCACCTTTTTGTTTGATAAAAAATTTCATCTCTCTTTTTCTCATACTCAAAATATGACACCAAGGGATTTGGGGATGCTCGTGTATGATTTGAAATGTGACCAAAAAGTATGAACGATTGGTATGCCAAATACTTTCACAGTACATGTTGAAGTTCACTGATGTGATGGAAAATCTGAAAATCAATTCATTGGCCTGTTAAGAAAAAATATCTCTTCTTGAATTTAGTTTCTTTTATCAACATTTTTACTAGTTCTATAGTTATAACTAGTGCTCTATGTGGCAGGTTTTAGCGGTTTCACGTGTAATGGTTGCCTGGCAGCCCATTGGCATAGCAATGGGCGTTTATGACATGTGCCATAGGTAGGCATAACAAACATTTTGTTACCCTTTTTCTTCTAATTGATCTATTAATTGCAAAATCTAGGCATTATATTTCTAATGTCCAAGCAATCCAGATATTTGAAGGAGAGGGAACAATTTGGAGCACCATTAGCAGCTTTTCAAGTTAACCAACAGAAACTTGTCCTCATGCTGGGAAATGTTCAAGCAATGTTCCTCATGGGTTGGCGACTTTGTAAATTATATGAAAAGGGCACGATGACTCCAGGTCAAGCTAGCTTGGGGAAGGTTAGAGCTTAGGATTAAACTAAAATAACTTGATGAATATTAATTAATTGCCTCCCTTTTCATTAATATTTGTTTCGTATATTGGCATCAGGCATGGATCACTCTGAGGGCTAGGGAAACCGTTGCTCTAGGACGTGAGTTGCTTGGAGGCAATGGGATTTTATCTGACTTTCTAGTTGCAAAGGTTTGCAAATACTCACTTTCTTGTTTATGTCATATATTGACGGAAAATGATTTTGGTTTCTGATTTAAAATATGGTCCTATAATACGTAATTAGTTATCTTTCAAGCTTATAAATTAGAAACTAAAATACTATTTTTTTCAGGCATTCTGCGATTTGGAACCAATCTATACGTACGAAGGAACCTACGACATCAACACTTTGGTAACCGGCAGAGAAATCACTGGTGTTGCCAGTTTCAAGCCTGCTTCTCTAGCCAAAAGAAGCCGTCTCTAATATGTTTTCTGCCTACCAACAGTTGCAAGATTTTCTGATGCGAAATTTTGCACACTGGCTGGGGAGGTAACCAAATGATATTATCTATGAATAAAAATGTGTATTTAATTAGTTTCTTATGGATTCTGTCTACGGGGTACTTCATCACAATGTGTGAATAAACTATTTAAAATTAATAAAAACATCAGTTATTAAGTAGTTTAAAGATGAACTAATCAGCAGTGACATTTGGAAGTCGTTCTCTGTAGCGCACATAGTCTTAGCAAAATGTTCTCAGCCGATTATTGTGAATAGAAGAATGAACGTTTGTATCATAAATATTAGTAAATTGTTTTTACCTTGTTATAAATTTAGAAGTATTATGAACTAAATTGTTATATACTAAAGTTTAAAGATTGAATTGTTACAAAATTGAAAGCCCTAGACAATGTGTTTTTTTTTTATCTTTAAAAGATCTCATCAAATTGGGTGTCGTACTACTAAGACTTGGATGAACTATTTTCTTTTATCTTCTCTGATTCCTACAATAACAATTTTCGTCTCAACCGAGTAAGATCAATTACATCTTAGATAAGGTAAAGTAAAATACTTCTTCACAAATGGAGCTTTGCCATACCCCATCATATTCACTTGGAACTCATTCCATCTTTGATAACTACGAAAGTTCCATTTAAATGGAAGTATTTTAACCGTTTACTCCCACAATAATAAATTGGAGTTGGGTTCACCTCACTCAGAAACTAATCTCATCCCTTTACTCACCCCAACTAGGAAGACAATGCATAGTTAGTAGGTATGCCTGAATTTAGGGAGATTTGATGGGAAGGTTTAATGTAGCCATACAAAACTCCTAATTTGAAATGGAATGTCAAATCTGCAATTGAATTATAGATCTCTCATGGATGGGACTAGATTGTATTTATGTGGGGAAGAAGTACTTACGTGTGAGACTGTTTTTGTGTGGGAGAAGTAAAATTATTTTTTCGACCTCTTTTGAATAATTGTAAGGCTTAAAAGAACTTTTGAAGCAATTTATCTATAACGTTTCTTTAACTAAAACAAAATTAAAAAAAAAAAAAAAAAATTTAATCATCAATTAAGATTTATTTTTAAAATAGTTAAATGTATAAGTTTTATCGTATATACATAATATTATATGCAATTTTTAGTCTTTTCACTAATTCCACAATTATTTTTTTTATTTGTTTAAGAACAATTATAGAATAATTTATTTTGGTGCTTTTCTGTTAGTTCTAAACGATATAATAATTAATTTGAGGTTTTAATTTATTAAAAAAACCTAATTTTAGAGATGTGAATGAATTTTTGTCAAAATAAATAAATAAAGAATCGAATTCTGGTTAAGAGAGGCATCGGGTTCTTCTCCAACCAACACACTATAGATTGAGGCGAGAAGTCTGGCTCCCGCGTAAAGAGGCTGGGTTGGCTTGCGTTGGAGGGAAATTAGGGCATTGAACCATTGTCATCGCGACGATATTATTTAGGTAAAGATATCCTAACTTCATCTGTTTCGATCGACTTTCCTTTGTTGAAATTCCGTTTGTCTGCGTTATTTTCCATTGATTGAAGGGTTTTGCTTATGCTTATCTCTTCTATACTTCTTTACGAGTTTTTATAGTCTTCGCCGATTTCTTTTGATTCCTTGAAGGAAGATAAAACCAGATTCTGTAAACTTCTTCTTCCGTTTCAGGAATACGCATCAAGCAGCCATCTGAATCGCTATTGATTTATCTGAATACTTGGAAACGAGCATGGCGGGTGGAAATTTCATGCACAGAGTAGTTTCTTACCTCGTGAATGAGGTTCTCGTCAACAGTCTTGCGAATAGGTAATTGAATGATCCGACTTTGTTGCATTAGAGGACTTTTTTTTTTTTTGTTCTTTCGTGCCCGTATTTGAATTGGACGATGAGGATATATATAACGAGCTTCATTCTCTGGCCTGAGGGACCGATTTTAGTTCCTATTTGGCTCGTTCTATCGAAAGAAAAAAAAAAAATCAAATTTTCTTTTATGTTTATCTTCTGCCTTCATGGTTGGGTGTGCCGATAAAGAAATCTGAGAAAATTTTGCTAGAGGTCCATTAATCTTCCATATATGAAATTTTATATAAAATTCATGTCCAACGATCTACGTCTGTTAAACAAGATTAAGCGGTTGGAGTTAGAGCAAATTTATTTATTAGCCTTAGCGCCTGGTTGATGGTTGCACGTGCAGCTTGGGAGATTCGATAAACTTTTGCTATAGGTACATTTTCTATTTCTCAATTGAATTGATGGTGTCTGATCTATGTTTGTTAAATCTATGCTGGAATCGGAACTTAAGTGGTTGAGTTAGAGTAAATTTTATCTTTTAATATATTTGTTCAGTTGTTTGTACAAGTTCTAACAGTTAGATTACTTATTTAAAATGGGATGAAAGATCGATACAAGAGGTTTGTCGCTTTGTGCTTTGAAAACAATTCTTTGGTTAGTCTTTCCAAACCCATTCAAAAGTGGTGGTAAAGGATAGGACAATGTGTAGCTAGATCATTTAGGAGGGAGTTATTAGTGAAAATACCTTTGGAGTCTTTTATCCAGACCCATTAAGCTTGAGGGAACGATGGTTTTTGCAAAGGAAGCGGGGTGTCGATATAGGACAAAGTAAATTTAATCTTGTAATTATATTGTCCTTAAATTCCTATGAAGTGTATATTACGAAAAGACGGGGGAGCGTTGTTTTCAATGAAGACTGTGATCAATTTCTGTACTTGATTTTTATAAATTATTTTCACAATTCTGTTTTTTCACTCTAAATTAGATGAGTCTTCCAGTTTCCCCTTTGTTTATACTGAATGTATTTCATTGATCTGTTCAAAATTCTGTGTGAAGTCTTTTGTGTTCCCCAAGATTGTCTCTGTAGTTATTTAGGCCTTTGGAACAATGTCTCTGCTCTGAAACGGCCATTCCTTGCTGTCTTCCCCAAGATTATCTCTTATCCCTCGTTTGAACAATCTCTAATGCTGACATTGTGGGCATGCAATGATTATGGAGAGGATTGAATCAATTATACTTTTAAGAGTTGGGCGATTTAGGAATCTTTTCCCCCCAGCATTTCTGTGATTGAATCCAAGATGTTCAAGCTCAGTGACAATTGAAAAGTCACGTTTTCCCATTTTCCCTTGCTTGCAGCCGTGCGTTTCAAAGGTTTGCTGTGAGGACATCAAAGCAGATCGAGGATATATCCAACAAAGGTAGCAACTTTAAGGTTTTTGTTTCATTGATTTAACTTATGCTAACAAGACCTTGGAATTGTCTTGCAGCTGCTCAGAAGAAGCAAGAACTTGCGGAACAAGTGAAAGATCTCTCCAAAAATTTTGATGTGAGATTCTTCTTACAGCTTAGATCTTTCTTATTTTGAACAGCATAGACATATATATCCTCACGCCTTATTCGAATTTTCTTTTTGCAGTCTTTCAAGAACCAATAATGGCAGAGTGGAACGTTTTATTGCGACATTATGTAAAAAATCCAATTCCAACTTTTCAAATCCGTTTGCTCTTTGCTCATAACAGTCGCAGATTCCATTAACTAGTAGTAGTACTGTTTACAGCTTTATCTTGTCTATGTAATGAATAATTGTGACGGTAAAATTTTAGATCTGTTCCTGGAACTTGGTCAGCTGTGCCTGTGTTTGAAGCCGGCCAGGATAAACCAATTTCTGCCTTACTTCCTCTGACTGTGTAACCTGTTTACAGCCTTATCTTGTCTCTATGTGGGACTTTTAAGCACGTCATGAATCAAAGCATTGCCAATTTTGGTATTTCAAGAAACTTGCGTCCGATCATGACGCAGAGCATGCCTTTTAGCCATTTGGATGAGAAAAGAAACCTTTTTGACACTCTAATTTTCCGTAAGAGAACCTTTCTGACGAATTTCTTTTGGAAAAGTTTTACGATTTTTATGAACACCTAAAGCTGAAATGCACAACTACCAAGTCCAAGCCTATCGTTTTATGAATTTGAAAACATCGACTAAAACCATCGACATAAAAACATACAATTATAATTAACTTAAGAAAGCGTGTATAAATGTTAACCGAGAGAATTTTTAATTCCACTAAACAAAATTTTAAAATTTCTATAATTTTATATAGAAGAAATTATATCGACACCGATTTTCCTCTGAGCATTCACATATTAACACACAACATACAAAAATAAAGATATAATAAAAGATGGTAAAAAGAAACAAGGTTTAAGGGCAGCAGGAACGAATGAAAAGATAAAAAGAGTAAACAAAATAAATTAGGGTGATTCAGTCGCACATCTCACCGACTATCAAAATCCAAGTATGTCAACCATACAAAAGAGAAGTTGGATTCATTAATAATAATACCCAATAAAGAACGTTTCACCACTTTAAATCTGGCAACCATCACCTGCTCATTGTGTACAAACGAGGTAAAGCCAAATTTCAAGAAAGAAAAAGCGAGGGGGGATTTCCTGTTTTGTCCTCTTACTTCTTTTTTAGAGTGTGGTTTTTGGGTGCTCATTCTTGGGAGGCACCACCATTGCCTGTGGCATCCATAGGCTCATCAGCATCTTTAGGGTCCTCTGTTTTGTCTCCCTTCTTACCTGCCAACAACGGAGTAAATGTTCAGAAGATCAAATCAAATATTATCCGAAACATGTCCGTTGGTTGTTGGTAAAGAGTGGTGATTGGAAAAGTATTGTCAGACCAACCTATTATTTTTTCAAAACCAAAACAGGACATCGGAAAACATTATGTCGATGGCAAAAAAAATGTTTGTGGTCTGTCTGATAGCTAACCTTTCTTCTTCTTTCCGCCACCCTTTTTCTTTGTCTTTGTGCCCAATGCCAACCATGCCTTGATTTCAGGATCCTCAATTGTTTTTGTAGGCTGCAGATCCTGCAGGGGATGAGATGTGACTCGATCGGATCCATTAGGCATCAGCAAAACGGTGAATTTGATATGAGCAACGTAATCACCTGATATACACACAATGACTTTAGCTATGCAGCAAAAAAAGAACTGAAATGCTTAGGCCAAAAGGGAACTCAAACATAATCAGTCTCACCAGGCTTCTCATGAAGAACAGGGTATGGCTGCAAAAGATCATGGTTAACACATTCCACCAATCCAAGCCGAGCCCTTTTCTCTTCCAAAGCCCTGCAGCAATTATGAGATTATATGAATTAACACACAATAATAGAGGTGCAGAAACAAAAATATTGACAGTGGCCATATGACAAGCATAACGAACCTTGCTGAGAAAGGCATTATAGGAAACCTCTGAGTTATTTCACTGAAAATAAATCTAGAGGCTTTCATCTTTAAATGATAGTTCCTGTCCACAGCTCTTTTATAAATAGTTGTCTGCTTCTCATCCAACAACTTGGGCTTTCCTTCTCCTGTGCTTGTAACTATATCTATTGAGTACACCTCGTTCTCCTCAAATTCTGCTTCATCAACCCTCGTCTCAGGATTGGCAACGCTCAATACAACCTTGTTCCCATCAATCACAAACTGCTTCAGCTGATGGCTAAGAACACCTTCGACGATTTTGCAGTCATAAGATGCAGCAACCTTTTGAATTGCTTCTGTAACATCCTTGTTCTGTAAAATGAAGTTTTATCAAAAGAGTGAAAAAAAGAAATAGAAAAGAAGTTGCTCTTTTCAAAAGGCCACACACGTGGTTATCTAATTGGCAATACTTGGAAATAAATGAGAAAACAACATTTAAACAGCACTCAAAATTTTGTTTATCCCAAGTTCCTAAACATTGAAATCAAACCAATGAAAGTCCATGATACTCTATCAGTGTAACTATGACATGAAAAGGCTTCATTGGATGCAATCCATAGCCATTGTAGTTATCATCAAGTAGAGACCATGTTGCCACGTAGAGGCAATGTAGAATAAAGAATTCTAATAAACAAAATTTTTCAAAACAAGAAAACAGGAGAGGAACCCCAGGATCCTAAAACTGGAAACAAAGTCACTTTAAGTCCACGATACTCTATCAGTGTAACTATGACATGAAAAGGCTTCATCGGATGCAATCCGTAGCCATTGTAGTTATCATCAAGTAGAGACCATGTTGCCACGCAGAAGCAGTGTAGACTAAATAATTCTAACAGACGGAATATTTCAAAGCAACAAAACAGGAGAGGAACCACAGGATCCTAAGCCTTGAAACACAGTCACCTCAAGTCCATGATACTCTATCAGTGTAACTATGACATGAAAAGGCTTCATTGGATACAATCCATAGCCATTGTAGTTATCATCAAGTAGAGACCATGTGTTATACAAAGACAATGTAGGAAAAAAATGTTCTAGTAACAAATGGAATTGTTTTTATCAAGAAAACATGGGGAAAAAATTTCCTAGGTTCCTAAACCTTGTAAAAAACCACGTCAAGACCATGATTCTCTATCAGTGTAACTATGACATGAAAAGGCTTCACTGGATGCAATCCATAGCCACGGTAGTTATCATCAAGTAGAGACCATGTTGCCGCACAAAGGCAATGTAGGAAAAAGTGTTCTAAGCTCACTGAGGTGTACATTTATTTACTAAAAATTAATTTGTTTTAGGCACCTCCATATTCCGTATATATACACTAAAATGGTTGTAAAAAGGAATTTGGCATAGAAAAACTATGATAAAACCACAGGTAAAATGATTTGGGCCAATATTGGACATAATAGGTTTGACTATGGATAACATGCCTACCTAGTGTTACTCCAAATATGGCCATAGTTCATGTAGGCAACAGGGAAAAGAGGAAATCAAAAGAAACAACTGATTACCTCGGCAAAGTTGCCTTTCAAATAAACAGAAAAATCAACATTCATTTAGTAGAATTTAAATATCCAGATATTCACAACATACTTTTAAAAAATATCATGATTTAGATTGACCGATAGACTCAAAAATTTTACATTGAGTCCAAACGAATTAAAATTTATAGCTCAACAGCATAACAGGTTACCTTTTTTCCAGGCCTCACGAGCCTCAACGCAACTTCGGCTGCAGTGTTAGCAGCTGCAATAACATCAGCAGCTCTTCCTGTAACGGGACCTTCTTGGAGCACATGAGTATGAGCGACCACAGCAATAAACCCGTCAATATGACAACCTAAGTCACTGCATTAAGACAAAATTCCACCATGGTTTTATAATTCCATCATTAGTGTAACTGAGTTACCCAAATACATTAGTACAGCTTACATCTTAACTATATCGCCCTCTTCCAACACTGTCGCGTCGGATGAAAGGGGTGAGAAGTGACATACAGTGTTGTTAACAGAAATGCAAGTTGGAAAGGCAACACCTCTTTCAATCTTCTTCTTGGCATTTTTGTACACATTGCCAGTTTGCCTATGCCCAACAAGAGAGAAACAAAAAACACAGAGAGAAGACCCCATTAAATTAGGCAGTTGATAAAACGCTCAGCCGGATGACATTGAAGAACAATCAAAAGCATTGAATTGACTTGAACAAGCGCGATCAAAAAGTAAACAGATCCTTCCAACTTTAATAAAACTAAACTCTTACTCTCTAATGAATGAATCCCCTTTCTCGCAAACGTCAACAATCTTTGCTTTTGGTTTGCATTCGGATATCACCAACTGCAATGCCTCTGCATAAACATCCATTTGATAACTTAAAACACACGTTTCCACATAGAATACACCAATTTTCAGTATAAACATCAGCAAAAACAGGGCTCGATTAACCAAATTTAAACTAAAATGTGAGATAGAGAGAGAGGGGATGGAGTGTTACTGTTGGCAATCTCAGCGGCGCTTTTGTATTTGGTGACTACTTCAGGAGAAGTAAGATCGAGCTCCTTCTCCTCCCTTTCCTCGTCGGACATCATCTACGCCGGCGAAGAAAAAAACAGTCCGACGGATTGAAAACGGCTGAGGAAAGAATGAGAAATTAAGATAAAAGTGCGAAGGTTGATAGAGGACACAAGGGAGTAAGCAAGGAAAGTGGAGAAGGATTTAGGGTTACAATCGGTGAGGTGAGGCCGCACTTTCATTTCTTATATAAGATTTCATTTCCAATGACGATCTAGGGTTTTGGTTGTGATGCGTGTCCCTCTTTGCAATACTCATGGCCCCACACCCACTACCATATTTTGTATTTACCTGTCTATTTTTTCTTTTTCTTTTTATTATTTATTGTGTTAACAATTTAGTTTCTTTTAAGACTTGTTTCAAATAAATAACAAAAATATCTTTAATGCCTGTTTTTGGAAAATAATATAATAATTTATTAATTACATTTAATTAGGACTATTGATTTTGATTTTTTAAGTTTAGTATATCAAATCATCCGCCTTTCAAGGTTAATTAATATATTTATTTAGTGAGTAAAATAAATATATTAATGAGATATTAATAACTTCAAAACCTCTTTTATTTTATTTCATCCTATACCTCTTTTACTTTATTTCAATCAGTTATTTTATTTCCTGATACCCTATCTTTTTTTGTTTGAATGAATAAAATTATTGATTTTATTTGAAAACACAAAACGTTTTTGAACAAAAAGAAATAAATAAATAAAAAAGAATTATAAGAAGATTTATTATTTATATCGATAAAAAAAAAAATTGATAGTATAAATATTTTGTCATTACACCACACACACATATATATATTTTATCGCTACAATATAATAAAATGAGATAATCGTTTATGTTGGACATATATATATATATATATTTTATCGCTACAATATAATAAAATGAGATAATCGTTTGTGTTGGACAACTTGAATTTAGGCAACTTTTCAAAGAACTTTATAATACACTTTGGCTAAAAGAAAAAAAAAATTACACATTACATGATCAACTTTGGTAATATAAAAATGGTCTCAATATCTGTTATATAATATTGAAATGGTATGTTATCTTTCTTTTTTTATTTCATAATTTTTTTTAAACACCTCTATAAAGTTTAAGTAATTATGTATTCTAATATTAGGTTCAATGTACTCTATATTTTTAAGTATTTCCTCTTAAATTCTATATATTTTAACGTTCTTACCTAAAAGATTATTAAAAGGATTATTGAAGAAATTTTGAGGAAGGTATCAAAATTCGGTAAAATATTTATTAAAAACTAAAAAAAAGAGTAGAATACATGTTTCATAGCAACGTTATGGTGCACCAATAACACAAACGTGTGCACCACTTAACTCGTCAATGATATACTCCTCAAAGTATTAAAATGAAGAGAAAAAAAAAAAAAAAAAAAAAAAAAAAAAAAAAAAAAAAAAAAAAAAAAAAAAAA
>NW_019268520.1:6944103-6953957 GCF_002738365.1 Cucurbita moschata
AAAAAAAAAAAAAAAAAAAAAAAAAAAAAAAAAAAAAAAAAAAAAAAAAAAAAAAAAAAAAAAAAACTCTGAAGCTAGTTTGCCACATAACTTCTCCCTTCCCTAGCCTCCTCCAATATGAATCATCAAATGATCAACATCTTCCTCATGTCTCGAACAGACACAGAGAAAAAATCTTAACATTCCCAAGATAGAAGAAAATAGCGCAAAAGAGGGAAAAAGGAAAGACAAAATGAAGAGAATAGGAAAGACAAAATAAAGAGAATCTCCTAGATGGATTGGAGGGATAAAATTTGAATGTCCCTTCTCCTTACAATCACATGATGGTCTACAACGATCCTTCCAAAGACAGAGTGCACAGGAATCAGAAACTGTGCTAGTTCAATTAGCAAGAAATTCATAAGCAAGTCATGCTTAAAGACTCCATCCTTCAACTTTGACAACATGATACTCATGGAATGGACCATTTTCTTCCATCTTACATTCGAGCAACTCTTTTAAGACATATTTCCCTCTTGATCATGCCCATTTACGCATCATGAAACCAAAAACTGTTGCATTAACCATATTGAAGGAATAATCTGTGTGTGTGTGTACGTGGGTTAGAGAAAGAGAATATGAATGAAGAGAGGTATCATTCAACTTAACAAAAGTATATTTCAGCCTGACATATATTTACCCATTCCACCTCTCATCAGCTGGATCGAAGCCTAACAACATAATATTAAAAAAATTCTTCAAATAAATACTTGAATTCATCATACCAGTAATAGCAGTAGATCCTTCCATTTGTCGCAAGATCAGAGCCCTGCAGTCCACTCTGAAAAACAAATAGTTGGTTAACTGAAAAATTTGTGTTACCAACCAAACTCATTGACATAGCCTATGTGTATACAGAGGCAGCATCTTTCAACGAAGTCAATGAAGTTCTCTTTCTTACTATCCCTTTGGATAACAATGTTTACCTGTTACAATGCTACAAGGAATCATGTCATTGATTGCAAAACAACATCCACCAACAAGAAGTCTTGATACTACCAAAGAATTCAAGAATTGTAACTAGGCTGTCACAAAGTAAACAGCACTGAAATTTCTACCAGTCTATAAATTATAATACTTTCCCATGTGATCTATTTTAAGACACGAGGTGCGAAAACTTCATGGTTATTTGGATGGTGGCTGAAACAGTTGTAGAAAAATGAAGGTATGCAATAAGAGACGCTAAAAGACCATCACTTGGTCTGCTGTGGACTTTATAATAAAGCAAGCCAAAAATGTTCCTAGTATTCATATGGGAGCATCGTGAAGATGACTCTTCTCATACAAGCCAATAAATTGATCGGCCACAGCCCACACAATGGCCTGCCCTGGTGGAATCCTCATGAGTCGGGGCAGCAGCCCTTTCCATAAAGTAAAAAGTCCCTCCTCTGCGTATATAGTTCTGATAGCATGGAACATGCCTTTGTACTTGAGTTCACCTGTGCCTCGGCTCTGGGCCATTAACCTAGTTTTCACAACATCAAAAGGACCAGTGCATAAAGGGCCTGCTGTGCCTGCTAGGAATCCCGATACCATTGACTGCCATGGCTGAAGGACTTTTCCATCCCCTTCATGTCTGTTCCAAAGAACAACATCAAAAGCATTCTTGGCAGTAAACATGGCAGCCTGGTTTGTACCATTCCGCATAACAGTTGGAGCAGCACCTGCCCAAAGCCCTAGAAGGCCTTCTTCTCGAATAATCATTCGAGCACAGTGCACTGGACCCTTGTACTTAAGGAGCTCAGGACTCAGTCCTTTCTGCTGCTGCAATCTAATTTTCACCACCTACACCAGCAATATCCGCACCAATATGTTAGTCATCCCACACTTTTTTCCTATTGAACATACATAAATAGGGTGCAAGTTGAAGCTAAACAAACTGACAAAACAAATCAACTCAGGCCAAAACGCTTACACCTTATTACATAATTGACCAGGAAAAATCTCTTTAAATGACCAGCACAGTTGCAGTGTATCAACAAAAAGCAAGAAAATTAATATTTCATTCTCTGAGTCAATCAGTTCTTCTAATTCAAACCTTTGAACTTGAATCTAACTCCCCAACATCTTTTATTAGCTACATCATTATCTTGAGACCTTCTGTACATTGACTCTGAAAAGTCCACATGACTTTACTTTTAGTTTTACCCCAAAAGTCTCATTCTAGTAAAAATAGTTGTCTACCACTTATAAAACCTAGATCTTCCCCTTCCCTATCAAATTTGTAACATTGGTTCGTTTCAGATATTTATTTATTATTATTATTATTTTTTTATCCTTTGTAATGCATATTAGATTAATCCATAGATCATACCAATCAAATCCCTTCTTTCAAAATTGAAATGTGAGATTTTGGTTGCAATCCCAATAACATTGATGACTTTCCATTTAGCATTCTCCACTTCCCTAATTTTGTTGCTAAATAAACCCAAATGAAAGCAACGTTGAAAATGGTGAAGAAGCTGATATTTTCTAAAAGCTAGAACATGCTTGAGTAACAACAACTCTTAAAAGGTTCTCACTATAGTTTTTTTTTTTTTCTTGTAATAATTTTGTTACTGTAAATTAAAAGAATGTAAGAATAAATGCTTATATTAAAGATCTCATAACAAAGAATCAACCAACAAATGGTGTTTGGTGGAGTAAATGAAGTGGACAAAGTTTCTACAGTCCAAATCAAACTTCGTCCAACTATATACCTATTCTGTCTTTCTATGACTTCGACTATGATAATAATTTTTTTTAATGTTGTGAACTTAGAAACGTGAAATTTCTAAATGTAAAAAGGCTAAATCATTGTTATATAGAATATACTAAAATGCGAAAAGAGCACAAAGAATAACAGAGCCCTCTGACCCTAATGAAAGCTAATTAATTCATTTTCGTAATGTTAAAAGGGCCAAACACTGTCCATCACCAGTCCCAACCAACCAACAAGCAAGTAATATATTATATTTATCCTACTCACCCGAAAAAGGCAATGCCAGCGCCTTATTTGGAATCTGGTTTCGCCATTAATGAAACCCAAGTTTTTCCGTTGAAAACAAAGCATATGAGCGTTTAAAATTGATGAAGTACACCGCCATTAAAGAATCAGCAAAATGTGTTTATATTATTATATTATCAGTCCTGTCGGCGCCAACTATCGTCCACGACAAGGTTTCCGATTGTTGAAGAGAACCAGTGGCCTCAACTAAACCTAGAGACCAACATTCAGATCTAACGATTATCAATTTATAATTCTACAAATAAATTTCATAACCTCCCATCTTGGGGAAAATTAACTGGTTAGGCGTCCTTCCTCAGGAGATAATCTCGAATTCAATAGTCTAAAAAAGATAAATAATCATGATTCCATAACCAAATCCGTCGAATATGAAATTGAAAGTTGAATTGCAGCAGATTATTTGACATTGAGAGAGAGAGAGAGATGCAAACTGACCTCAAATGGAGTAACAATGACGAGAGCCTCCAAAACCCCGGCACCGAATCCAGAAACCAGACGAGCGTGATTGCTAAGCTTTCCAGTCTCCGAATCCTTAAACGCGGACTGAAGCACTGCATTGGACCCCATGCGAAGCGCATATTTCATGGTCAGGTGAGTAGCGAACGGAGTCAATCCCTTCCAAAGAGCCCGAACTCCTTCCGTTTGCGTAACCGTGGCTCCACAGTGGACAATCCCCTTGTAAGCCCCGGTCCGATCGAGCTGCAACCTAGTCTTGATAACATCAATCGGCTGTAGACAACAGGCCTCCATCACCCCTCCGAGAGAACCAGAGATCGCCTTCATGTATGGAGGAATCGATTTCTTCGATCTCTGTTCCGTAGTCGACCGACGAGCTTCCTGGTTCTCCATTTTCTCGGTCTTGAAACCCAGAATCGTTGCTCTTTGCTCGTCCACCTTCCTCTCGTTGTGTTGTTACTGAAGTTCGACCACCATTTGGGTCTTTTATGCTTGATGCTTTGCTTAAGCTCTCGGTGAATACAGCACCACGAATGAGGAATTGATGAAGCTTGTAGTTACGACGCTAATGGCGGCCCGGGAAAAAGTTGCTTGTTCTTTTATTACAGGTTGTCCACGTGATTCATCGTTAGACAACAAGCCAGAAGAAATTGGTTTCATTCAAATTTAGAATAATAAAATATGCGAAGGGGGAAATTATAATTTAAAATAAACAAATAATAACTATTTATTTCTCTATATATATATATATTTAATGTTTATTAACTTTTTTGTAATATTTTTAAAATCTATGTGACCTGTCCACTCTCGGAGATAATTTGAAAAATTTTCATTAATTTTTAAAGTAATTTTTACCTTAATTATAATTTGAAATTAGCTATTAATACCAATTATTAAAATCTACGGTAAAATATTTATATAGTATAAAAGTGAAGGGTAAAAGGGTACGTAAATAATCTCCCCTGGTAGCCCTTTCATATATAGTAAGATCATAATTATGTTTATATACAACTATTACATTTGAGGGTAAAATAGGTATATATTAAAACGTGAAGGATAAAATGGGTACGTAAAGAGTTCATTTTTATTAAAAATATTCAGTTTAATTAAAAAAACGAAAAAAATTCCGTTGCCGGAAATCGAACCCGGGTCTCCTGGGTGAAAGCCAGATATCCTAACCGCTGGACGACAACAGAAGCTTTTGACCAAGCTTATGTCAGTTTATAATTGATTCTAAACAAAAGGCTACTCTGGGCTCAGCCAGCCAGCCCAATATGAAGGAGTCCATACGGCAAAATACTTGGGCCAGCCCATTTTAAATAACAGCAAAACTAGATGAATAACCGTGATTTGTTGTGACATGCGCTAATTCTCGATTCTCATTGGTCAGCTTTCGTGGTATGATTTCGAGCTGCCACGTAAGCATATTTACTGATTCGCTAAAAATCGAAGGCTCCGGATTTTTCTATTTCGTTCTGATCGGGGAAGAACCTATATTATTTCGCACCCGTCGCTTCGTCTCTCCCTCCATTTTACCATCTCCCAATTACCAAATTCCAGTTTACGAAATCATCAGTTGCAGAAACTCGGCTGGATCTGAACATGGAGATTCGTCTTTCGCCGTTCATTCTCATTATGGCGTCTTTGTTCCTTTTCCTGTTGTCGGAGGCCAAAACCATGGACCCTTACAAGGTAACGAAGATTGGTCGGAGTTTTTCTCTCATTGATACACTTTGCCATTTTTTTGTGTATCGTCATTTTATTATGTTGATGTTCGTCTTGATTTCCTCCTAATTGTTTATAACTTGAGAAATTTACATGCGTTTGGTTACGGAGTATGGAAGTTTGTGGTGGTGTTATAGAATGGCTCATCATCGTTGCGTTTTCTGAAATTGTTTTCAGGTTCTTGGAGTTGAGAGGAATGCGAGTCAGCGGGAAATTCAGAAAGCTTTCCACAAGTATCTAACTTCCCTCCAAAATTTATGTTCTTGTTCCATTTGATTCAACTTCTTTTGGTTGTGTAGCTCATGGTGGAATTTATTAATCATTGGCAGGCTTTCTCTTCAGTATCATCCAGATAAGAATAAGAAAAAAAGCGCACAACATAAGTTTGAAGAAATCAATAACGGTATGTTACTTACTTCGATCGACCATTGTATCTTTTCGCCAGGGCTTTTCTACTGCAGTTAATCTCTTTTCCCTGTCATTTCGATTTGTGGGATGAGTTTTGGTTGAATAGGGTGTACTTAATTTGAGTCATGAAGTTCAACATTGGAGAAGAAAAATAATGTTGTCCTGAATTGATATCATGTTAAAGTACTACTAAACCAACATGTCTAAATCTGCCTAGTTTTCCACCACAATTGACCTTACTTCTCCATGTTTCAGCATATGAAATTTTATCAGATGAAGAGAAGAGAAAAAATTTTGATTTGTATGGCGATGAAAAAGGTAGCCCTGGCTTTGGCCCTGGCTATTCAGGGGATCAAGGTGGTGGACATACATTCTTTACAAACGAAGGAAGAAGACAGGGTCAGCAGAACTTCAAGCCACAGTGGCAGGGTACTGGTGGACAAGGAGGTTCACAGTCTTTCTCATTTTCCTTTGGTGGACCGAGTGGTGGTTCAAATCCCTTCGGCTTTGGTATGGAGGATATATTTTCCAATTTTTTTGGAGGTGGCTTTAAGGATGAGGGTAATTTTGGTAGCCACTTTAAGGCCCAATCTGGATCTAAGAGTTCCTCAATCATCAAGGTCGTTAATAAACAAGTGTTTAAGCAAGAAGTTGTGGGCCAGGGAGTAACTTGGCTTCTGTTTCCCATCACGTCATCTCTGAAGGGAGTTGATCATGTTCAATCAATTATAGAGGATGTTGCCAGTTCGTTGCAGGGAGCTTTAAAGGTGCTATTAAGTAATCATATTTCTAAATTAAATAGTTATGGCGATTTTTCACTGTTCTCATCTTCTGTTTGACCTTTCAATTCAGGCTGGAAGGATAGATTGTGAATCAGAATCCTCTCTCTGCAAAGACCTTGGCATTTATCCTCATCGGACTCCTAGAATATTTGTCTATTCATACATAAAAAGCACCGATGGTTCTTTGGTAGAGTACAGTGGGGACGTTGCTGTGAAGAGTTTGAAAAGTTTTTGTCAAGAGCATCTTCCAAGGTTCTCACGACGGGTCGATTTGAGGCAATTTGACTTCTCTTCCAACAATGGAGGAAGATTACCCACTTTAATGCTTCTGTCAACCAAAAAGGATACACCTGTTATCTGGCGTGTCCTTAGCGGGATGTATAACAAGCAGTTCAGTTTCTATGATGCAGAGGTATATTATTACTGAGCTTGCTTGATTATCTCATTCTTGTATGAGGCTATCAGTATCCGTTGCATAATTATGTGGGTTATCTCTGTGGAGGTTCATCATTTTCATACTCTGATAGCAGATTTCTTTTTATTTTATTGCATAGGTCACGGATGTTTCAGATCCTACAATAAAGAAGTTAGGAGTCGATGCCCTTCCAGCTATAGTGGGTTGGCTATCAAATGGAGAGAGGCACGTTCTCAGAACAGGGATCAATGTGAAAGATTTGAGATCTGCCATTGATGATCTCAGTTATTTAGTTAATGGTTTTGAGAAAAAGAACAGGAAGGCAGCGTCAAAGCCAGCCTCCAAAACACAATCTGATTCTGCACAGAATCAGATCCCTCTATTGACAGGGTTCAACTTTGATTCTATCTGTGGGAAGAACACTCCTGTTTGTGTCATTGGTGCCTTCAGATCTTCTAAAGCAAGGAACAAATTGGAAATGATCCTAAACATGGTGAGAGCACTCGCATTTACGTTTTGTCTCAAGCCGCTGCACTTTGGCTTGTTGATTGCTGCTATGCTATACCTTACATTTTCTGCCCCTCTTGATTTAATGTTTCAGGTGTCTCAGAAGACATTGTCAAGGCGTCAGATCTCTGCGCCTGGCTCTAAGGAATCCATATCCTATTCTCTCGTAGATGCAACAAAACAACCATCGTTTCTTAAAGCATTTGACAGTGCTGGATTTAAATCATCTGATCAAATACTGATCGCATACAAACGTCGGAAGGAGAAATTTGCAGCACATTTGGGTGAAATGACGGAAGAAGAGGTAGAAAAATTTATCGGCTCAGTGCTTAATGGGGACATTACATTCACCAAGACCCGCCAGAAACCTGTCTTGAAGTGAAGGTCTGCCATTAACAAGTGTACTCAATTCTTGCGGTCTTATGTACATTTTATGAATATAGTTAGAATGAAGTAAAAGAAAAAAGAGTATATAGCTAAGGGAAGAAATTATTATCTGGAGAGAAATCTGTGTTGATGTCCTATTGAGGGTGCCTACATCAATGTTTGCCACCTGCATTTTGTGGGCAGAAAATCTTTTGTGTTAAAAAAAAAAAAAGAAAAAAGAAAAAAAAACATTAACCCCCGAGTAAATAATATAATTTAATATTTCTTGTATTTGGGCTCTATTATTTGTTATAGACTCTTACACCTTGGAGAATGGGCCAACTCGTTTTTGGGCTTTTAGATGTACCGGAGCTGGGTAATTCTAAAGCACGCAAGGCCCATGGGCCAAGAATTTTCCTGAAGATTCCAAAGCCCAAATTTGATGTTCGTTTGGATTATGTGGCCTCGCATGAAAAAAGAGGAATATCACATGCTCGTCACGGGACGCCCATCTCACTTCCTTCCGTTGGTATTTGAAAAATATAAATATTCTCAACTGCCTTTTGTCCTTTTCGATTTCGACCTCTTTCCCATGTACAGATCACTTGCAAAACTACTTTTATAATTTTCGGTGTTCACACTTTCTATAATTTATTAACTAAATACAAAACCAGTACAATAATATTAAGTTTTAATTTCATTTATGATTTTTCTTTTCGAAAATTAGGTAAAAGAAAAACAAATCTCTACTTCTAATATTGTTGATTGCAGGAGAAAAAAGATCCTAACTTAGTGAGAGCATTTAATTTGCATTTTTAAAATACAATTCCAAAGTCTTGGAAAATAAATATATGAACTAGAAAATAAGAAAGAAATGGTAAGTGATGGAATATTCCTTTTTTCTTTTTAATTTTTTGGTATTGGAAACTGGAAATTCCAGATTCAATAAAAGCTGTCTAACTGAGCACCTGAAAAGATGCCACCGTTTTTTCTTCTTTTTTCCATAGGAGAGAAAATTAAATCAAAAAATTAAAAAATTGGAACTTTTTAGCGGGTGACAGTGGCGCAGTTGGTTCATGACACGTGGCAAGCATGGCCGTACAAGGCAGAAGCAGAGCTAGACAACCGTTTAGCGAGTCAAATACCAGGTTACCCAAAACCGCCCAACTCCTGAAATAAAAGGGGCTTTCCAGTTGCCAATTACCACTCCCAAACCCGCCATTTGGTTTCTGTCTTTTCCCCTGGTTTTCAGTTTTCATTTATTTTGCTATTTAATCATTTTAAAACAACTTTTTTATTTTTAATTAGCCACATCACATGCTCATAACGTGAAATTATACACTTGGACCCTGGATGTGTTGTTTCACACGCTCATCTGGTATATTTAAATTTCTCTTAATTTCACTCTTTTTTTCTTTAAATAATACATGAATCAAAATTTGACAACTTCATACTTTAATTGAAAACAAATGTGTTAATAATTAATTTAATTAGGTAAAAGTTAACTTGATATAGAAAAAAAAAAAAAAAACAAACAAACAAACAAAAAGAAAAGGGCTAATTGAGTCCACTTTATATGCCAAGTTGGTGTTAGTGCGGTATTAGGGTTTTATATAATATAAAGGCTACTTTTACAAAGTGCTTAAAGGTGAGCCCCGCCATAATAAAAAAAAGTCAAGTTAAATATTTAGTGACGTCAAATTTTTCTATAGTCATGGATCGAACGGTTACGGTCACCATTCCTTTACTTATATATTGGTTTTGAATATTCTTAAATTGTTGGAATATTTTAAAAGTCAAGAAAACGACACAAGATACCGATTATGTTATATTCCGTTCCAATTTTACGTCCAAGTAGCATTCTATATGCTGTTTAAAAATTAATAAATAAAAATAAATAGACCTCCCGTATTTGAAAAAAAGAAAAAAAGAAAAAAAAAAGTGATGTATTGTTGTTTTATTAAAACAATAAATGATGGAAAATTAGTAAATAAGGAAGGGAGAAATGATTTTCTCGTCAAACTCCGATCACAGTAATTACGGATTCTAGCCCACGAGAATCCACAGGCATCAGCGCACTCCAAAAATAACCTTTTTCAAAACCGTTTTTGTTTTGCTCTCTCTCTTTTTTTTTTTTTTTTTTTTTTTT
>NW_019268520.1:6953966-6970911 GCF_002738365.1 Cucurbita moschata
TGGTTTCTGTCTTTTCCCCTGGTTTTCAGTTTTCATTTATTTTGCTATTTAATCATTTTAAAACAACTTTTTTATTTTTAATTAGCCACATCACATGCTCATAACGTGAAATTATACACTTGGACCCTGGATGTGTTGTTTCACACGCTCATCTGGTATATTTAAATTTCTCTTAATTTCACTCTTTTTTTCTTTAAATAATACATGAATCAAAATTTGACAACTTCATACTTTAATTGAAAACAAATGTGTTAATAATTAATTTAATTAGGTAAAAGTTAACTTGATATAGAAAAAAAAAAAAAAAACAAACAAACAAACAAAAAGAAAAGGGCTAATTGAGTCCACTTTATATGCCAAGTTGGTGTTAGTGCGGTATTAGGGTTTTATATAATATAAAGGCTACTTTTACAAAGTGCTTAAAGGTGAGCCCCGCCATAATAAAAAAAAGTCAAGTTAAATATTTAGTGACGTCAAATTTTTCTATAGTCATGGATCGAACGGTTACGGTCACCATTCCTTTACTTATATATTGGTTTTGAATATTCTTAAATTGTTGGAATATTTTAAAAGTCAAGAAAACGACACAAGATACCGATTATGTTATATTCCGTTCCAATTTTACGTCCAAGTAGCATTCTATATGCTGTTTAAAAATTAATAAATAAAAATAAATAGACCTCCCGTATTTGAAAAAAAGAAAAAAAGAAAAAAAAAAGTGATGTATTGTTGTTTTATTAAAACAATAAATGATGGAAAATTAGTAAATAAGGAAGGGAGAAATGATTTTCTCGTCAAACTCCGATCACAGTAATTACGGATTCTAGCCCACGAGAATCCACAGGCATCAGCGCACTCCAAAAATAACCTTTTTCAAAACCGTTTTTGTTTTGCTCTCTCTTTTTTTTTTTTTTTTTTTTCTTTGTAAAAAAAAAAAAAATGGTTTCCTCTTACCACTCGCCACCCACGGCAACTCCCACGCCATTGCCGCCACTTCATCCCTTTATATATAAGCCTCTTCATTTCCTCTCCATTTCATCGTTCTAAACCACCGTTCTCTGATTTCCCGATTTCATATTTCGATCAAATCTCATCCATTCCTCAATCAATGGACACCAAAATCGGATCGCTCGATGCTTGCAAACCCGCCAACAACGCTGTCTGTTGTCCATCCAACGGCTCTGTTTGCACCATCCAAAATTCCGTCCCCTCCACCGTCGTCACCTCGTCGGAGGCTACACTTGGCCGCCACCTGGCGCGGCGCCTGGTCCAAATCGGTATCACCGATGTGTTCTCCGTTCCCGGCGATTTTAACCTGACGCTTCTCGACCATTTAATCGCCGAGCCTGGGCTCAACAACATCGGCTGCTGTAACGAGCTTAATGCTGGATATGCCGCTGATGGCTACGCCAGATCCCGCGGCGTCGGTGCGTGTGTCGTCACGTTCACCGTCGGCGGTCTTAGCGTTCTGAATGCCATCGCCGGAGCCTACAGTGAGAACTTGCCACTCATTTGCATCGTCGGTGGCCCTAACTCCAATGACTACGGAACTAACAGAATCCTTCATCACACTATCGGCCTCCCTGACTTCAGCCAAGAACTCCGATGCTTTCAAACCGTCACTTGCTTTCAGGTACTACACAAGATCTTATCGCATGCCTTTCTTTTCTGGTTCTAGATTTTTGTTGATTAATGAGGTGATTTCTTGTTTTTGTTTAGGCTGTTGTGAATAATCTTGAAGATGCTCATGAGTTGATTGATACAGCCATTTCTACTGCCTTGAAAGAAAGCAAGCCTGTTTATATAAGTATTGGTTGTAATTTGCCTGGGATTCCTCACCCCACCTTCAGCCGTGATCCAGTTCCATTTTCGCTTTCTCCCAAGTAAGTTCTGTTCAAGAATAAGTGCATAAATTGTTCTGTAATTTATTAGACGCTATTAGACGCACATTCACATCAGATAATTAAATTTCCTGGAAGTTTGGGGCCTAAGTTTATAATGGCATGTTAAAGAGGAACTTAGCTTTGAAATTATTGAATGGATTTCTGTGATGGGAACAGAGTGAGCAATCCACATGGGCTAGAGGCGGCAGTGGAGGCGGCGGCACAATTCTTGAACAAGGCCGTGAAGCCAGTGCTTGTTGGTGGGCCTAAATTGCGAGTTGCCAAGGGCTGTGATGCTTTTGTGGAGCTCGCTGATGCTTGTGGCTACGCCTTGTCTGTGATGCCATCGGCGAAAGGGCTTGTCCCCGAGCACCATCCTCATTTCATTGGAACTTACTGGGGCGCTGTCAGTACCTCCTTCTGTGCCGAGATTGTGGAGTCTGCTGATTCATACTTGTTTGCCGGACCCATTTTCAATGACTACAGCTCTGTTGGGTACTCTCTTTTACTCAAAAGGGAGAAGGCCATTATTGTGCAGCCCGATCGGGTGACCATCGGCAACGGACCCACATTTGGTTGTGTTCTAATGAAAGATTTCCTTCAAGCACTTTCAAAACGTGTTAACAAAAACACCACGGCATATGAAAACTACCATAGAATCTTTGTTCCTGAAGGCCATCCTTTGAAATCAGAACCCAAAGAAGCGTTGAGGGTCAATATTTTATTCCAACACATTCAAAAGATGCTCAGTGGTCAAACGGCTGTGATTGCTGAGACGGGGGACTCTTGGTTCAACTGCCAGAAACTTAAATTGCCAAAGGGATGCGGGTAAGCCATTGTTTGCCAAATTTACAATGATATCAACCGTTATGTTCAGATCCTAAAAAAGGTTATTTACTTTCCTCTTTTTGTTTGTTTGTTTGTTTATTTGCAGATATGAGTTCCAAATGCAGTATGGTTCTATTGGTTGGTCAGTTGGCGCCACTCTTGGATATGCACAGGCTGTACCAGAGAAGAGAGTAATTGCCTGTATTGGTGATGGAAGCTTCCAGGTAAAATTTGGTTTGATCGAACATTTCGAGTACGACTTTCGGTTGTTAATCGGTACTCCTTCACATCACAGGTGACTGCACAAGACATATCGACAATGATCCGTTGTGGACAGAAAACCATCATATTCTTGATAAACAATGGTGGTTACACGATTGAAGTCGAGATCCACGACGGGCCTTACAATGTGATCAAGAATTGGAACTACACGGCATTGGTCGATGCAATCCACAACGGGGAGGGGAAGTGTTGGACGACAAAGGTAAGTTGGTATCGAACTCTTTGGTTTGAGAGGTGCAGGGGAGGAGTAGGAGGAATCCTGTGTTTAATGAACGAATTCGGTGTTGCAGGTTCGATGCGAGGAAGAGCTTATTGAGGCCATTGGAACAGCCACAGGAGACAAAAAGGACAGCTTGTGTTTCATAGAGGTAATCGCTCACAAGGATGATACTAGCAAAGAGCTATTGGAATGGGGCTCTAGAGTCTCTGCTGCCAACAGCCGCCCTCCCAATCCTCAGTAAACAAACCAAAAAAAAAAAAAGAAAAGAAAAAAAGATATTAATAAAACTTCATCAACTTTGCAGCAATTTGCTTCCTCGTTATTGTGTTTGATTTGAGATTGTATTAGAAAAAAAAAAAAAACAAGTATTTTGTTGTGTAAATTCCTTCGAACATTTTCTTATCGAGAGCAATATCTTCTTGAGTTTTATATTCTCTGTTATAGTCTTTTCTTGGATTCCCTCTTGAGCACGTGCTCCTCACGTGATGTTTGGTTCAGTACGAAAATTAAAAAACGTTCAGACGCGACTGTAGAACACATTAAATAATATTAATAATAATACTTAATTGAAAACAATTTAAAAAAACGGCAGCTACATATGATGAAAGAAGAATGAAATTAGGTGAAGAACATTTGACTAATTAAACAAAGATTAATAAATATTTCATGTCTCAGGTTGCAGTTGTTCGTGGAGAAGCTGAAGTTTAAGGATTCTAAGAGCACGACAATCTGAGAGGAATGTTTTGTCTGGAGGCAAAGCTGGCTGTTTTTCTCGTTTATATTAGTGTCCCTTTGAACTTAAAATTAAAAATATTACATATTATATGGGTTGACCTGACCATCGATTTCTCTCTTTTTAAATGCTAATTATTCAAAAATTAGCAGCGAGACGACTCCCAAACTTGTGGTCAATGTGCCTGGTCGTCGAAGCAACTTCAAAATTTTCCCCATACTAAATCATCATGCTTCATTGCCGTTTCTTTTCTTCAAAATTCGTCCCCTTCTGTACGGCTATCCATTCCAATGGCGAATCTGCTGCTGCTACTCTACTTTCATGCCTTTTTCTCATACCCATATGGTCGATATTACTTCCAATTGAAACTAATATGGTGCTTGGACGATGCCCTGAGGATCAGCGGTCCCTGTTGCTCGAATTGAAGAATAATCTCACATACCAATCTCATTTGTCCGTCAAACTGGTTCAGTGGAATGAAAGTGTCGCGTACTGTAATTGGAAGGGTGTTACCTGTGATGACGCCTGTGTTATCGGTCTTGATTTGAGCGATGAGTTCATTTCCGGTGGGATTGATAATTCCAGTAGTCTTTTCCGTCTTCGGTTCTTGCGAAGTTTAAACTTGGGTCTCAACCGGTTCAATTCCACGATGCCGACTGGATTTGAGAGGCTTTCGAGTTTGAGTGTGCTGAATATGTCTAATTCTGGATTTTGGGGACAGGTTCCAATTGAGATCTCAAGCTTAACAGGGTTGGTTACGCTCGATCTTACTGGCTCATCTCTCTTTCAACCTTTTGACACTGAAGCTTGAGAACCCAAATTTGACGTCTCTTGTTAGCAATTTGACCAATTTGAGAGCTCTATATCTTGATGGTGTAGATTTATCAGCTGCGGGAAGAGAGTGGTGCAAGGCCTTATCGTCTTCACTGCATAATCTGAGAGTGTTGAGTTTGTCGGACTGTTCACTTTCTGGACCTCTTGATTCTTCTCTTGCGAAGCTTCAAAATCTATCAGAAATTCGTCTGGATAGCAACTTCTTTTCCTCACCGGTTCCCAAGGAATTTGCAGATTTCCCTAATTTGACTTCGCTGCATCTTAGCAATTCAAGATTATTTGGAGAATTCCCTCAAAGAATATTCCAGGTATCAACTCTTCAAACCCTGGACTTATCCCTGAATCTATTGCTGCAAGGTTCTCTTCCAGATTTCCAATTCAATGGATCCCTTCAAGTTCTTTCGCTTCGTGTCACAAATTTCTCCGGGTCACTGCCAGATTCTATTGGATATTTTAAGAACTTGACCAGATTAGACTTGACGAATTGCAACTTTGGTGGGTCCATCCCAAATTCTATCGAAAAGCTTACACAACTCACATATATGGATCTTTCGAGCAACAGATTTGTTGGTCCAATCCCATCCTTATCCTTATTGAAGAATCTTACAGTTTTGAACCTTGCTCATAATGGGTTGAATGGTTCCATGCTTTCCACTGAATGGGAAGAGCTTTCCAATCTTGTTAACCTTGACCTGCGTAACTATTCTCTCACTGGAAATGTTCCTTTATCTCTGTTCCATCATCCCGCAATCCAGAAGATTCATCTCAGCTACAACCAATTTACTGGTAGTTTGAATGAGCTCGCCGACGTGTCCTCGTTCTTACTTGATACCCTTACATTGGAGAGCAATCGGTTAGGAGGTCCATTCCCGTTGTCGTTTTTTAAACTTCGAGGTCTTAAGATTCTCTCACTTTCATTCAACAATTTTACAGGAAAATTGAATCTAGACATGTTCAAGCAGCTTAAGAATATGGTGAGACTTGAACTCTCAAGTAACAGTTTGTCAGTTGAAACAGAGAGCACTGATTCAAGTTCTTCCTTTCCTCAAATCACCACACTGAAGTTGGCTTCTTGTAACTTAAAAAAGTTACCCGACTTATTGAAAACCCAATCTCTGCTCAACTCTCTTGATCTCTCTGATAATGAACTTCAAGGAAAAGTACCTCTTTGGATTTGGGGACTCAGAACTGTTTCTCAATTAAATCTTTCTTGCAACTCTCTTGCTGGTTTTGAAGGATCACCGAAGAATCTTTCTTCCCGTCTCTATCTTCTTGACCTTCATTCCAACAGATTTGAAGGGCCACTTTCGTTCTTTCCTCCATCTCCTACCTATTTGGATTTCTCCAATAACAGTTTCAGTTCTGTTATTCCACCTGCGGTCGCAAACTACCTTGCGTCTACAATTTTCTTTTCTCTGTCAAGAAATTCTTTTGAAGGTAGTATTCCGAAATCCATATGCAGTACTATAAATCTTAAAGTACTGGATTTGTCTAGTAATAACTTGAGTGGCATGTTTCCCCAATGTCTAACTCAGAGGACTGATCATCTTGTGGTACTAAATCTCAGAGGAAACGCCTTAAATGGCCCTATTCCTACTTCATTTCCAGTTAATTGCAGTCTAAGGACTCTTGATCTAAGTGGAAACAACATTGAAGGGGAGTTACCGAAATCTTTATCCAATTGCCGTCATTTGGAGGTTTTGGACATTGGGAATAATCAGATACAAGACATCTTTCCATGCCCATTGAAGAACAAATCCACTTTGCGGGTACTTGTTCTTCGCTCGAACAAATTTCATGGAAGTTTTGGATGTCAGGAGAGCAATGGCAGCTGGGAGAGCCTGCAAATTGTGGACATATCTCGAAACAACTTCAATGGCGGTATTTCTGGGAAGAGCATAGTAAAATGGAAAGCAATGGTGAATGAGGAAGATTATAGCAAGTCAAGAGCTATTCACCTTCGTTTTAGTTTCTTCAAATTCAGTTCTGTGAACTATCAAGACACAGTAACCATTACAAGCAAAGGTCTGAACGTTGAACTGAAAAAAATTCTAACAATCGTCACATCCATCGACTTCTCCTGCAATCACTTTGATGGGCAGATACCTAAAGAAGTCGGGCAACTTAGGGCGCTTTATCTTCTCAACCTCTCACACAATTCTCTATCGGGTGAAATTCCTTCATCCATAGGAAATTTGAGTCAGCTGGGTTCTTTAGACCTTTCAAATAACAGGCTTAATGGCATAATCCCTTCAGATCTTGCAAGACTATCGTTTCTAGGAGTATTGAATCTCTCCTACAATCTGTTGGTTGGTAAGATCCCTATCGGCCCTCAAATCCAAACATTTTCACCAGATTCCTTCGTAGGTAACGAAGGATTATGCGGATCCCCTTTGCCGAAGGAATGCAAAACTGATATTCGACCATCTTCAGATACAAGAACCTCAGCAGGGGGGGTTTCAGAAAATGAATTTGAATGGCAATACATAATAATTACCTTTGGATTCATATCAGGTGCGATCACGGGTGCAATCGCCGGTCTTTGGGTTTGGGAGAAAAAATCCGATACTTTGATGAGATGGGCCTCGGCTTTAGGTTTTGGTATCAAGAAAAGGGTTTAAATCTTATTTGATATTGAATTTTCCTTTTCTAAAATATCATATTCATGAATTGGCGGTCACTTCACTTAAACTCGAATTAATTCTGATGTGGATTTGAGATTTATATGCTTTTAAATAACGTTCCAAAAAAGGTCACAGTCGAACAAATAAACAAAATTATAAAAATAAACAAAATAGTTATTTTAAACTTTTGGTTTAACGTTATAAAAGTAAATAAAATTTTCTTAAACTTGAACAAGTTTTTGGAAACGTTCAGATTGTTGGATGATGGAAGTCCCACGTCGACTAATATAGGGTGTGATCATGGGTTTATAACTGAGGAATACTACTTCCATTGGTATGAGGCCTTTTGGGGAAGCCCAAAGCAAAGCCATGAGAGGTTACACTCAAAGTGGACAATATCATACCATTGTGGAGAGTCGTGTTCGTCTAACACAGATTACTTTTTGTTTAAAATGCTATTTTGTATTCCTATTTTTAAAGTTAGATTATAAATATTAATTTTATAAATTTTGGAAAAATTATGTTGGAGTAACTGCATTTTAAATATGATTTTGCAAATATGAAAATTGATTGAAATAAAAACAATGCTTTTTGACCTTTTTACATAGCCGATGAATTTTGTGCCATATTTGTAAGTTATGATTGTTATTTGTGTGATTGGCCCATTAAGGTTGAGCAACCTTAATTAGATAATTGAAAGGATAATAATTAAGATATAATGGAACCCAACTAATTTTGACCAAAATAATACTTTAATTTTAATGTTTTAAAACCTAATTTTTAGATTATAATTTAAGGGATCAAGTCGCCACTATTTTTTTTTTTTTTTTTTTGCCGTTTTTTATTAAAATAAATATGTATTGAAAATATGAAATCTCTATTATCGCTCGTATTGAATACTTGAAGCAATGAACAAATTAATTGAGTTTAAAATAATTTATGTTTAATTTAATAAAATAGGCCTGCCTTTCATTTGTAAAATAATAAATTGATTAATCTCGGAAACATAACTAAAAATTACTTGTTAATGATTGTTGACTCATGGAAATATTGGTGAACTAATTCTAATAGCCGACAACCTCGCAGATTTGTTTTTTTTTTTTTTTTTTTTTTTTTTTTTTTTAATAATTTATATGCATTATTTTTAAAAGATGAAATAGTTTTTTTCTTCTGAAGTATAGTGGTAGGTAATGATTTAATTTAATTTAAAATTCAAAATAATAACAAGGATAATGATAAATTAATAAATTATATATATGAAAATATCATTGTTTATAAATTGCACGATAATTTCAGATAAATTTTTATAAACATAATTTATTTTTATTAAAATTGATGGCCAAAATGAATTTTTTAAGCTCCAAATACTAGAAGACTTGAGGAGAATGGAGTAAAATACGTTGTAATGTTGTATAGGTAGGAGAAAAATGAAATCCGTAGCGTTGCGGCGGCGGAAATTTTGGTATTGGGTTCACATAGACGCGGTTTATGTTGAATGCGCTTCCATCGCTGACCATTCCACCGTCCTTGAATGCCATTTCCCCTAATTTCTCTTTTCTCTTCATTCTTCGTCTTCCTCTCTGTTCTTCGTCTTCCCGCATTTGTTTCTTCGCATTCGGATTCTGGTCCTGCCGAACCCACACATGTCTGGGGGTCAACCTGGTGGCTTATGAACTTCCTTAAACTCATTACTAATTCACACCACTTTCCCCATTTCTTATCCGTATGGACCTTTCCAGTAGTCGGCCCCGATGAGAAATCTGATATTTTCATGCATTTTTTTGATATTCAATTCCTCGATTTTACTTAGCATAGGAAATCTTGTGGTCTCTGGACGATGCCCTGAGGATCAGCGGTCTCTGTTGCTCGAATTCAGGAATAATCTCACGTACAAATCTAATTTGTCCGTGAAACTGGTTCAGTGGAATGAAAGTGTCGATTACTGTATTTGGAAGGGTGTTACCTGTGTTGACGGCTGTGTTACTGGTCTTGATTTGAGCGATGAGTTGATTTCTGGAGGGATTGATAATTCCAGTAGTCTTTTCAGTCTTCGGTTCTTGCGAATTTTGAACTTGGCTTTCAACAGGTTCAATTCCACGATGCCGTCCGGATTTGAAAGGCTTTCGAATTTGAGTGTGCTGAATATGTCTAATTCTGGATTTGGAGGCCAGATTCCTATTGAGATTTCAAGCTTAACAGGGTTGGTTATGCTCGATCTCACTAGCTCGTCTCTTTTTCAAGCTTCGACACTGAAGCTCGAGAACCCAAATTTGACGACTCTTGTTCATAATCTGAGCAATTTGAGAGTTCTATATCTTGATGGTGTTGATTTATCAGCTGCAGGAAGTGAATGGTGCAAGGCCTTATCGTCTTCGCTGCATAATCTGAGAGCGTTGAGTTTGTCCGGCTGTTCACTTTCTGGACCTCTCGATTCTTCCCTTGCGAAGCTTCCAAATCTATCAGAAATTCGTCTGGATAGCAACAACTTTTCCTCACCGGTTCCCAAGGAATTTGCAGATTTCCCTAATTTGACTTCGCTGCATCTTAGCAATTCAAGATTATTTGGAGAATTCCCTCAAAGAATATTCCAGGTATCAACTCTCCAAACTCTGGACTTATCCCTGAATATGTTGCTGCAAGGCTCTATTCCAGATTCCCAATTCAATGGATCCCTTCAAGTTCTTTTGCTTCGTAACACCAATTTTTCTGGGGAACTGCCAAATTCTATTGGGTATTATAAGAACTTAACCAGATTAGACTTGACGAGTTGCAACTTTGGTGGGTCGATCCCAAATTCTATTCAAAAGCTCACACAACTCACATATATGGATCTTTCGAGCAACAGATTTGTTGGTCCAATCCCATCCTTATCCTTATTGAAGAATCTTACTGTTTTGAACCTTGCTCATAATAGGTTGAATGGTTCCATGCTTTCCACTAAATGGGAAGAGCTTTCCAATCTTGTTAACCTTGACTTGCGTAACAATTCCCTCGCTGGAAATGTTCCTTTATCTATATTCCATCTTCCCGCAATTCAGAAGATTCAACTCTGCAACAACCAATTTAATGGTAGTTTGAATGAGCTCTCCAACGTGTCTTCTTTCTTACTTGATACCCTTACTTTGGAGAGCAATCGGTTAGAGGGACCATTCCCATCGTCGTTTTTTGAACTTCGAGGTCTTAAGATTCTCTCACTTTCATTCAACAATTTTACTGGAAAATTGAATCTGGACATGTTCAAGCAGCTTAAGAACATAACAAGACTTGAACTCTCAAGTAACAGTCTATCAGTTGAAACAGAGAGCACTAATTCAAGTTCTACCTTTCCTCAAATGACCACACTGAAATTGGCCTCTTGTAAGTTAAAAAAGTTCCCTGACTTCTTGAAAACCCAATCTCTTCTCAACTCTCTTGATCTCTCTGATAATGAACTTCAAGGAAAAGTACCTCTTTGGATTTGGGGACTCAGAACTGTTTCTCAATTAAATCTTTCTTGCAACTCTCTAGCTGCTTTTGAAGGATCTCCAAACGATCTTTCTTCCCGTCTCTATCTTCTTGACCTTCATTCCAACGTGTTTGAAGGGCCACTCTCGGTTTTCCCCCCATCTGCTTCCTATTTGGATTTCTCCAATAACAGTTTCACTTCTGTTATTCCACCTGCGGTTGGAAACTACCTCGCGTCTACAGTTTTCTTGTCTCTCTCAAGAAATTCTTTTGAAGGAAGTATTCCGGAATCCATATGCAATGCTACAAGTCTTCAAGTACTGGATTTGTCTAGTAATAACTTGAGTGGCATGTTTCCCCAATGTCTAACTCAGAGGACTGATAATCTTGTGGTACTAAACCTTAGAGGAAACGCCTTGAATGGCTCCATTCCTAATACATTTCCAGTTACTTGCAGTCTGAGGACGCTTGATCTAAGCGTAAACAACATCGAAGGGAAGGTACCGAAATCTTTATCCAATTGCCGACAGTTGGAGGTTCTGGACCTTGGGAATAATCAGATACAAGATGTCTTTCCATGCCCATTGAAGAACATATCCACTCTGCGGGTGCTTGTTCTTCGCTCGAATAAGTTTCATGGGAAGTTTGGATGTCATGAGATCAATGGCACCTGGAAGAGCCTGCAAATTGTGGACATATCTCGAAACAACTTCAATGGCAGTATTTCTGGGAAGTGCATAGTAAAATGGAAAGCAATGGTGAATGAGGAAGATTATAGCAAGTCAAGAGCTAACCACCTTCGTTTTAATTTCTTCAAATTCAGTTCTGTGAACTATCAAGACACAGTAACTATTACCAGCAAAGGTCTGGACGTGGAGCTCCAAAAAATTCTAACAGTCTACACATCCATCGACTTCTCCTGCAATTCCTTCGATGGGCAGATACCTATAGAAGTGGGGCAACTTAGAGCGCTTTATGTTCTCAACTTGTCACACAATTCTCTGTCGGGTGAAATTCCTTCATCCATAGGAAATTTAAGTCAGCTGGGTTCTCTAGACCTTTCTAGTAACAGGCTTAGTGGCACAATCCCTTCACAGCTTGCAAAACTTTCGTTTCTAGGAGTGTTGAATCTCTCCTACAATCTGTTGGTTGGTATGATCCCGAATGGCCCTCAAATCCAAACATTTTCACCAGATTCCTTCGCGGGTAATCCAGGATTATGCGGAGCCCCTTTGGCGAAGGAATGCAAAACCACCACCCATTCAACTTCAGACACAAGATTCTCGGAGTCATCTTCAGCAGCTGATGCTGATTGGCAATTCATATTCATTGGAGTTGGGTTCGGAGTAGGAGCAGCTGCAGTTGTTGCTCCTCTTATGTTTTTGGATGTCGCAAGAAAATGGTCGGACGAAACGGTTGACAAAATTATTCTGGTCATTCTTCCATTGATGGGATACATGTACCTGACTTCCAGTGAACGCAAAATCGAAGCAGAAGAAGATGATGATAGTGAAGATGAGGATTACATTGCTGTTGTTGGGTATGAAAATGAAGGAAGTGAAGAAAGATCCGCAGAGTTTGAAGGGCCATATTGTGTTTTTTGTTCCAAACTTGATATCCACAGGAAGAAGGTTATTCATGATCCTCGATGTACATGCGTCCCTTCACCTTCCCCATCTTCTTCCCATTCTACATTTCTATAGAAAAATTCAATCATCAAAAGTTCATATTTTCCATTCTTTTTGAGATTCTATTATTTAGAAAATAAGAGCCTTTCTTCTGTACATAATTCAAGATTTGATCGTTCCCTGTGTAACTATCTCCTCCTCATAATATATTATCATACATATTTACTTTCATAGTATTTTATATTTTATTAAAACATAACTTTACCGGGCACTAAATAAAAAGTATAAACCGCATTCCGCTTGGAACAGTCTGCGCTTGCCACGTTAAAGGTAACGTGTTGTCGCCATCTCGAAGCTTCTGGCACTATGTCTTAGTGGGTAGATACGTGGCCAAGAGCCAAAGAAAGTCTATAAAAAAGGGGCATTCCCATGACGCAGCAGACAAGAAGAAGAAGAAGAAGAAGAAGAAGCTAAGGACCATGGCCGACAGCGAGGAGTTCAGGCTGGCGTCTTCAGCAATAGTCCACGAAGGAAGGTTGCCAAGAAAGTACACATCAGAAGGCCAAGGGGCGCAGAAGAATAGATCTCCGCCGTTGGAATGGTACAACGTGCCTCAAGGGACCAAGACCCTCGCACTTGTGGTGCAGGACATCGACGCGCCGAACCCTGACGGCCCTATTGTGCCGTGGACTGTTTGGGTGGTTGTGAACATACCGCCAAGCTTGAAGGGCCTTCCCGAAGATTTCTCAGGGAACCAACAGGGGCTCGGTAAGGATTATGCGTCTATCCAAGAGGGCAACAACGACGATAAAATCCCTGGGTGGCGTGTACCCACTTTGCCCTCACTTGGCCACCGCTTTGAGTTCAAGCTCTACGCTTTGGACGATGAGATGAACCTCGGCAATAAGGTCAATTATAGCCCAGGAATATTAATATTAAAAATTAAAATTGATGAACTTCTAATCATTTCCTTTCCATCTTTTTGGATAATGATTCCGTGCCTTGACTTGCAGCCGACAAAGGAGAAGCTGTTAGACGAAATAGAAGGGCACGTGCTGGGAGAAGCTGTATTAATGGCGATCTTCTGATCATGGGACGGGACATTCAACTTTTTGTACTCTTTTTTGTCACTTTCTTATCTGAAATGGAGCCTCAGGGGTGAGGAGAAAACTCTGTATTTTGTGCATTAAATCTTCTTAATAACAGAGGAATGTCACCACACCAGGAATAAACTTCGGCACAAAAATTAAGCCACTAAAATTATGAACATTCAAGACGCACTCGAATCAAACCAAAGCAGGCTTTAAAAATGTTTACAACTCGATGATTACTCCTCTAGCACCATGGATATAGGGCGAGGCCCTTCCTTCTTCCACATTGTTCCCCGCAGTACCGTGCCTTCTGGGATCGAATTTCTCGCCGTCGCCCCAAAGAGCATAAGCCTCCTCGCCGTGGACGGCGTCATCGCCGATCATAAGTTCCTCGTCAGGCATCCTCAATGGCATAAACAGCCGAATAAAGAGGAGTATTATGGTCGTAGACACTACGTTCCATCCTATAATAAACGCGGATCCGGCCAGTTGTTTCAGGAATTGAACGCCGCCGTTTTTGCCGTAAAAGGCTCCGCGTGTGCCGGTTATCGGTAGGTATAGATCGCATAGAGTGGGCTCGGCTAAAAGCCCTGTTAAAAGCCCGCCCATCATTCCCGCCACCGCGTGCGTGTGAAATACGCCGAGCGTGTCGTCAGCCTGTTGCACGTGATTTGACAAAATTTAAAATAAAATAAATGAACTTTAATTAATAGAGTTAAATATGTAATTATGTAAATCATAACAACAATGGTTGAAATTTGGTTTTTCACCTTTTGCAAGAAACTCAATTTTTTGTGAAGGACCATCATGGATACCCATGGAATACTCCCTCCAAGAATCCCCATTATCATAGCCGCCCACGTCTGCACTATTCCTGTTTCCATTTATTTGTTAAAAATGTTGACAATTTAATTTTATAAACAATATAATTATCTGAGTCAAATGTAATATACATTAATAATTCTATATTTATTAAAACCCCCTAATTTAATTATAATTACACGTAAGCTAAAAAAAAACATTACAAAAATTACCTGCGCCGGGAGTAACGCAAGCCAAGCCAGTCATCATACCCTGAATGGCTCCAATCACCGATGGCTTCCCAAAGTACAATACGTCCAAAATGGTCCACACCAGCAGGCTCGTCGCGGCGCTCACGTTCGTATTCAGCACAGCTATCGACGCGACCACGTTCGCCGAGTGCGGCGCCCCGCCGTTAAATCCAGACCATCCCATCCACAGCAGCCCTGCTCCGGCCAGCATCAGCAGTACGTTATTGGGCGGAAACCTCTCCCTGTCACTCTTAATCCTCGGCCCAACCTGACCAAACAGTTGAAAACCAATCAATTCAAAACCCTGTTCGAAAACGAAATCAAATTCACTCGGGTTTTTGCTCTTACCCAATAAGCGGCGGTCAGGCCAGCAATCCCTGAAGAGAGATGGATCACGTAGCCGCCGGAGTAATCAATTACGCCCCATTGAAAGAGAAATCCTCCGCCCCAAACAGAATATGCTCCGACGGTGTATGCGAAAATTACCCAAAGAGGAACAAACGCCATCCAAGCTTTGATGTTCATTCTTGCAAGAACAGAGCCAGCCAGTAAAATCACCGTAATCGCAGCAAAAGTGAACTGGAAATACACAAGCGAAGCCATCGGAATATTGGGTTCAATTCTGAGCGTTACCCTTCCATCGTTGTTTGTATTGCCACTCTCGGGGATATTGGCTCGGTCAATTAGGTAACTTTGGGTCAGAGCTGGAATCCCTTTGCCCCACAGAGGAACCAGCTGGTCGCCAAAGGCCATTCGGTAACCGACGAGGACCCAACAAATTAGAACGGCGGCGAAGGCGTAGAGGACCATAAAGGCAGAATTGACAGCCCATTTCTTTTTGACGATGCTGGCGTAGAGAATCACAAGGCCAGGCATGCTCTGAAGTCCGACGAGAGTGGAGGCTGTAATTTGCCAAGAGTTGTCGCCGGTGTTCAGCCATGGCGGGGATCCGGCGGCCATGTTTCCCGGCTGGGCCGTGTTGTTCATCAGGAATTTGGTGATTGTTTGAGGGTTGGAAGAAAGTGAGAGGTTGGAGAATGAAGTTTGAAATTTGATGGAGGAAGGAAATTTGGAGGGTATGACAAGTGGGTTTCTAGGAATTGAAGTGTTGATAGCGAGATTTGAAGGATGTTGAAGGAATGGGGTGAGAAATTGGAAGTAGTTGGTTCTTTTTCAGCGGAGTCGCATAAAAAATGGTATCAACTGGAGCCGAGTGGGTGCCGTTTTGACCCTATATTCCTCCTCCTGCCTCCGCGGAGTACTTCCATCTTCCCACCTTCAGTATTAAAATCATAATTCATAATTATATCATCCTTTAAATTAATCTATAAATTTTTACTTTTAAACATAAATAAACGCTATGATTTTCATCCTCTAATTACATCAATTACTGATTTTTATTTTTCAATATTTTTATCTCAATTATTTGGATTCTTTTAAGACCCAACTTTGAATAGTTCATACATGAAAAATATTTTATAATAATTATTTTTATTTTGTTTCATAGACAGAAAATTTCAAGAAGCCACCAAACATAACTCAAATATTTACTTTAAAATAGAAATACATTGCTTAATTTTTCTACATTTTTCTTAGTTCAACCCCAACGTGTAAATATAATTTTAAATAATTTTCTTTTTCGTCAATAATATATACCTTAATTAATCGAATTATGTTTAGAGCCACAACCGTCTTTATTAGTATTTAAAAATGACCATTAGAATCAAAACAAATTTGTTTGTAATTTAAAATTTAAATATTCATTTAAGTTGTACTCAGTTTGTATAAATTAAATAAATAAATAGGCTTACAATAAATAAGGTGCAACTATATAATTTTTAATTTGAATATTATGTGTCTATAATCATAAGTGGACAAGTTCTTTTATCTCCTATAATGAAGAAAACTAATATTGACAATTATTTTTAAACTACGAGACGTCAGCTCATTTAATATATAATTAAAAAAAATGATAATAGAATTAGAGATGGAAAATAAAAACAAGTTTATAGTTTAGGATTGTTGAAGAAGAAAATGGGAACTAACCTTTATAATATATACAAACATTGAACAGAATAATGGAATGGAAGTCAATGCTAGTCTTGCCCCTTTGTAGGGTATCCCGTTCCTGCTAGGGGCGTTTTTTAGGAAGATATTTAACACCTATAAATTAAATATTATTTTATTAGAGAAGTGAATGAAATATATTTGAAGTTTAGGAGTAAAAAATAATCTTTTGAAATTTGATGAATATAATTAAAAACTATGGATTTTTTTTTTTTTTTTTTTTTTTTTTTTTTTTTTTTTTTTTTTTTTTTTTTTTTTT
>NW_019268520.1:6971041-6972208 GCF_002738365.1 Cucurbita moschata
TTTTTTTTTTTTTTTTTTTTTTTTTTTTTTTTTTTTTTTTTTTTTTTTTTTTTTTTTGTATAATTTAAAATTAAAAAATAAACATTTATGTATATTTTCTTAATTTCGTACACAAGTTATTATCTTGTGATTAGGGCTTGAGGCCCCTTAACGAGTTACCAAATGGGTTGGGCCTAAGGTAAAATGAATTTTATTTAATTGTGTAACGATGGGTTTCAACAATCCGTTGTAGTCTAGTTGGTCAGGATATTCGGCTCTCACCCGAAAGACCCGGGTTCAAATCCCGGCAACGGAAATTTTGCATTTTTAAAATTTATCGGGGTCGTTGGGCCTATGTCAGAGACCTTTTGGGCTTGAGGGGCTTAAGAGGGCCAGAGATGTTAGAGTGTTGACCAATTCATTAGGATTTATCGCTATATTGTTAATGGTCTTCTTTTATTTATTTTTTAAAGCGTAAGTTTGCGTCACACTATTAAAAATCTAAATTCAAGTGCAATATTTATTTATTTATTTATTTTGTTGTTAAAAATCTAAATTCAAGTGCAATATATATTTATTTATTTATTTTGTTGCTTGACTTAGTAAAATAAGGAGTATTTTAATGAGGCACCATATAATCACACTATGACATCATTATTTATTTCTCCTCATGCTTGATTTTTTAATGATTGTAATATAATATTATTTCATTTATCAAAATTCAAAACCCACTAGTTTTTTTTTTTAATAAAGTAAGTAATAATCAAGCTTAGACTCCTAATCATTACTTAGCCCATTTTGGTAATTTTGCTTTGCTTTATGGCCTTTTTAGTTGACAATTTTGAACCAAAAGTAACGCTGAAAACATGGAGTTAGTTTGAAAGGGAATATTTATTTCTGAAAATTACTTGGTTTATCGGATATCAATACACCAATCTCTTGACCTTGACTTATCACTTAGAGATAAGATAAGGGTCTCTTTAGATTGATAATTGGAACATTTGACTTTTGGATTTTATAAATAATAATAATTGAAGCTATTTTCCTATTTAATATTAAATTTTCTTTACTTCTTAGATAAAACTATTAAATAGAATCATTCTACTTCTCTATACAATAAATAAATTAACGGTATTTAGATATAAATTGAATTCAAAGATTTGTTTGACAAAAAAAAAAAAAAAAAAA
>NW_019268520.1:6972424-6980107 GCF_002738365.1 Cucurbita moschata
AAAAAAAAAAAAAAAAAAAAAAAAAAAAAAAAAAAAAAAAAAAAAAAAAAAAAAAAAAAAAAGTAAATGATTGTGGGCTAATTTGGAAACCAAAATTTTGAACATTTAACATTTTGGTCGTAAAAACGCCTAAATTTGTAATTTAATATAAATTTTATTAGGGTATGTGAATGATATTGATTTACATGGATGAAGTTAGAAAAAGTAAATAGAAAAGGTAATTGTTTACCTGCTTAGATCTATGGAGGTTGAGATAAAACTAGCAGATGAAGTCTGCGAAGACGGTGGAATGAATTGAGTGAATCCGGAGCTAGATTGGAAGGTAAGTCGAGAATAATTTGGAGGATGAACAGAAAGAATTTGGTCATCTCCATTAAGATATCTCGTGACTTGCCTCATGCTTGGCCTTGCTTCAGGGTTGTAGTGGGAACAAAGAAGCCCAAGTTGCAGCACCATCTCCATCTCATTCATGTCATAAACTGCACTCAATTTTGGATCGGCTGCGTCCAGAATACGGCCTCTTTCATGGCATTCCATTACCCAATCTACCAATATGAATATATCTGATTCTAGAGGTCTTCTTCCACAAGCCACTTCAAGGATTAGAACTCCATACGCGAACACATCCGTGGTTTTAGATGCTTTTCCGGTGCGAGCCAACTCGGGTGAGATGTAGCCAATGGTGCCAACGACACTGGTTGTATGCGATACTTGGTCGTGGTCGTATAACCTTGCGAGACCGAAATCACTTAATCGAGCATTCATGTCGATATCTATCAAGACATTACTCGGCTTAACATCTCGATGGATCACTACTTGCTCCCATTCTTCGTGTAGGTACAGCAATCCACCAGCAACGCCTTTGAGGATGTTGATTCTTTGTTCCCAATTCAGCACAAAGTTGTGTTTTGGATGGTAGAGGAGAGAATCCAAGCTTCCATTTCGAACATAGTCATAAACCAAGAGAAGATCATTCTTTTTCTTGCACCATCCTTGGAGATTCACCAAGTTCTTGTGTCGTAATCGGCCCAAACTTTCGATCTCGGCAGCGAATTCCCTCATTCCCTGAGTCGAATTTCGTGTTATCTTCTTCACAGCAATTTCACTTGCAGTGGAAGGCAAGACACCTCTGTATACTGAGCCAAAGCCACCTGATCCAACGAGCTCAGAGTCTTTAAATCCCTTTGTGGCTTTATAAAGATCGTTATAGCCAAATCTGTGAGGACAATCTCTTTCCCATTCCTCAAGGCTGTCATCTCGTACTCTTCTTCTGAATAAAGAGGCTAAGAACAAAATTCCTATAAATGTCGTGGCAGATAATATTGGTACAACAACGGTGAGTAGAGGATTGAATTTTGAGGGCGGAGAAATGTCCAATTTCGGTGGTTTTGGTAGCTGAGAAACATTTAACGCAGGTGCTTGTCCATTGATAGCAAAACTCCAACCTGAAATGTAGTGGAAGCTTGTTTCTATTCCGGTTGATGCAGAGAACCCAACAAACATTGTCTCTTTCAAAACTGAATTCAGGTTTATGCGATATGAAATCAATGGCTCAGTTGGTTTGTCCACATTTGTAGGAGCTATCGTGACATTCACAACCTTACTATGGCGACTATAGTCAATCCAAGCTTGGATTGGATCACCACTATCCAAATACACCTCCGTTTTCACATCAGAGCCATAGTCAGAATACTCAGCCGTTTCAGACGCATTTGATCGCATGCCATTCTTGTTGATTCCGACATGGTTTCCCTTCGAATTTTGAGGGTCGTCGTGGCCATTAAGAGTATCGAATTCGACTGCAAAGATATGATTGGAAGCGTCGCCGTTGTTGGAGGAGTTGAATAATCCCAAATAATGTTCACTTGCAGCACCTGGAAATGTGGTCGATGGAGCTATAACAAAGGCGAGGCCATACCCAACTGGCGAACTGGAGCTTGATGGAACTATGGCAAACACAAAAGTTGTGCTGAAAGAAGAAACGTCTAAAACTGGTTCAGAACTTTTATCAAACATCTGGTGGGCATTAGGATTGAAAGCCTGGCCTATAACGAACTGGGTGCTGTCGGTTAGCCTCAACAAGCCAGAAGCCTCTACAGAAGCTCCTTGACGAAGGATAAGATCTGAATTATTGAATCCATGGTAGACAAACGAAGGTTGAGCAGAGAGAGCAGAAACATAGAAAACAAATATGAGAAAGCAAGCTAACGAAACTCCCATAGCCATTGTTAAGAAAGAAAAGAAAGAAATCAGAGGTTAAAAAGAAAGCAATAATCTTCCATGGACGTAGCTATGAAAGAAACTCTGATAAATAGTGAGATGAGGATGTGAAAATGGCAATTGGGAGGAAGATGTAAGAGTCATGGGACCATCGGCATTGCTAAAGTTTCCATAGTCAAAGAACATATTTTTTCAATTAGTTTGAATTTTGCGACGTTAATTAAATACTGAAAATGACACAGAAAATTGCCATGGAATGTGGGAGATCAGTTGAAATGAAACCGCGGGAATTAGGAGTTTCTCCAATAAGAAAATTCAAGAGAATTTGAACTCACACACAAATTGCTCTCCATAGATGTGGTGGAGAAGAGAGTTTTGAAGCTTCCGAGCTTCGATGCTCCAGCCACCATTGGTGACAACCCGCAAGTCTTCCTTTTTTTGTTTTTGTTTAGTATTATAATATTCAGTTTTTGACTTTTATTTTATGCTAACGACAAATAAATTTCTACGCTTTAAAAAGTTTTTTTTTTATTTGATATTAAATTAAAAAAATTTCCATAAATTCTGATCATGCTTTTAATACTTTGTTTATTTTTTCTTTTTTAGTTTGAAAAAACAACGTTAGATAAAGACATAAAAAAAAAAAGGGAAATATTCAACAACAAACTATAACCGCCTCGAAGAAAAAATAACCCACAATTCATTTAATAACACTACTAAAGTAAAATTGAAGAATTCTACTGAATGTATGTATCAAATAATGTCATTGAAATCATAGGATAGAGTAATTGTGATGTAACATAAAAGAAAGTTATAAATCATCGGCCATTTTCACCTTATTCAATGCTTATATTATATCCATTGGGCCAATTTATGTATGGGCCAAGATTCCATTTTATCATTTCAGCCCAATTTCAGTGTTGTCTATCCACTCGCTTCCAATCACTCTCCATGACTCCTCCGCGAATCCCTCCATCTTCAGGCAGGTCCCAAACCCTACTTTAATCGCCTGAAGTCTCAACATTTTACCAACTGATTCACCTTCTTTAAGCCAGAGTTGTGTCTCGGCTATGGCGTCAATCAACTTCAACCCCTTCGAGAATTGGTTCTCCAGGCCTCCTAATCCCATTTCTCCCCTCAATCTCATTGCATTTAGAGACTCGTTGTCTCAAAAATCCTCGACGTCCCCGAACTTTGCTTCAATTAGCCTCTCTAATGTCTTCAAGAAGCAGAAAAAACCAGAGGAAGCACCCGAAAAACCAGGGTATTACCGCGAAATGCTAGATCAATTCTACTGGGAATGCGAAAATTTACCCGATTACAGACACACCCCTGAGGTTGAGAAAATCTTGAGCGAAGATCCTGTTTTTGAGAAGAAAGAGAATCCTACTGAAGAGGAGCTGGAAAAAAACGAGAAGCTCTGGAAAGCGATACGAGATAGCCCTGTCGTGCAATTTCTGGAACGTGCGGAGAAAATTGCAGCCAAATACAATGAACTTGAGCTCAAAGAGAATGAGAATCCATACAGACGTGAGGACAGGAAGCTATGGAGGGCAATTCCTCATGTAACTGGGCTTGATGGGCGGCCTATGCCGAGGAAAGCAATAAAAACGAGAAAAGAATCCGATGATAAGTTTTGGGATTTTGCGAGACAGTTCTTTTTGGGGCTTTGGGGCTACCGGCAAAGACCTTATCCACCTGGTCGCCCGATCGATGTTGCTCAGGCCATTGGATACAAGCGCCTCGAGGAGCGGTACTATGATTGTAAGTCTAAATTGGTGTTGTTCCCTGAAGAATGCGCGCGGATTTCCCATTTTTGTCATTGCCTTGAGCTAGCCGTGGAAGCCACATTGGCATGGGCTATCGGAGTTCCATCATGAAACGGGCTCATATTAGACCTGTTATGTTCTTCTGCCCAAGTTTCTTAGATAGGCACTTTGTTTTATCTTGGATTTACTTTTACATTGTTTGATAAACCTGTATATATAGTCTACATTTCAGTCATGTTTGATCAGTTTCATGAAGTTGCTTAGTGATTCGAAAGTGCTTTCCTAGTCTTGTATTGTATTCATAGCTTATAGCATGATTGTGTTGACTCTGCAGTTATAATGAAGAGTGGAGGTTGGTACTATAAGGATCGGTTAGGTCGTACTCGAGGGCCATTGGAACTAATCACTCTCAAAACAGCTTGGGGAGGTGGGATTATTGACAAGGACACATTTATCTGGGGGGAGGACATGGACGAATGGGCGCCAATTCACATGGTTTACGGAATGGAGCGTGCAATTGCCACTTGGGAAGGTCAGTTAAAACTTCTACGGTTATCTTTTCATTTCTCCTTGTAAGTATGAAGTTGAAGGTATCAAGAAATTTACCCTGAATTTGTAACATCAATAGTTGTATGCTTAACTTGAGCATTACTTATTGTTAGTCTTTAAGTAGATCACCACATTACAGTTCAAGATGGAGCGTTCTTTTTAGTTCAATGAAGACATCATGATCGAATTAGCGCATGCTTCCTTTCGTTCAAGTGTTTATTATAGATACATCACGACGATCAAATTAAAAACATGACATGTCATGAGCAAATATTTTCAGTGCATATAGATGCTGTTTTTGGAATGCACCCCAGCTTCTAGTCGGTTGCTTCCTGCCTGATGTAGGAGTTTTTTACTAGCTGGGTTTACGGTAGAGAACACTTATTCACAATTACTTTATGTAGCTTTTCCTATCTTTACAAGATCTTGGAAAACTAGCTAAGCTTGACGCGATATAGAGAACCGTAAATCCCGTCAATATCACTCAAATCACTGCTTACTTTATTTGTGGCTAGCTGCCATCTTTAACTCGGTTCCTACTTTTATGCTCTAATCGTATTTGTTACATCTCATTTCGTGTTTGTTATATCTATTTATTGTTCTCGCCATCCCCTGTTTGACGTCGGCCCCATCTAGTTGATTTATAAACAGATGTCATATTTACAAAGAGGTTTACTGGCTCATGGTTGTTTTTCCAGTTAGACTCGGCGCTGCTGCCACTGCTTTTATTCATAAATTGCAGAAAGGCATCCCTCCATGGGTTCCTCTTAAGGGACAAGAGAAGAAAACCTACAAGCAACTGCAACAAGAGGCTTTAGAGAGCAAGAGACGAGATCTAGCAGTATTAGCAGCTAATGACGGTGTTTGGCCAGGAGTTAGAACTCCTAGCCATGCGCTTTTTCTCTGGGCAAGTGGAACTGAGCTGACAACTTTGTTGGAGGCAGACCACATGCCAAACAAGTACATCCCTAGGGATCTAAGGTATGTCCACCCCACATTCGATTCACTATATCTCTATTTATATGAATTACAACCATTTTAGTTTTATTAGTTATAATAAATGTCACAGCCCAAGCCCACCACTAACAGATATTGTGCTCTTTGAGCATTAGCTCTCATGGCTTTACTTTTGATATCTCCAAAAGGCCTCATACCAATGAAGAGGGTATTCCTTGCTTATAAACCCATGATCATCTCCTTAATTAACCAAGGTGGCACTCCTCTCCCAACTATTCTCAACAGTTTAATTAACCAAGGTGGCACTCCTCTCCCAACTATTCTCAACAGTTTAATTAACCAATGTGGCACTCCTCTCCCAACTATTCTCAACAGTAAATCCATGGTGATAACTTTGTTTCCCTTCAATTGTTCATTCCGTAGCTGAGGATGAAATGTCCTTCTTAACGTTGGCCAATGCAGTAACTTTTTTGGATACATAATTCAACTTTAAATATCCATTCTCCACTAGATTCTTATACTCGCGTCGCGGTTGTTATCTGTGGTATGGCAGGTACAAGTTAGCTAAAATTCTACCCGGGTTAAGACCATGGGAGGTTCTAAGCGTGGAGCAAGCAATGGATCACATAACATATAGTGGGAAATGGCATCGTGAACGTCTTGGGTCGTACACGACTGGGCCTCCATACATCAGCCATTGGAATGATGATGTGAAGGTACACTACTTACTTACGACGGCTTCATTCTTATAAGTTTGGTGGAGATATGTGAGTCAGGATAACGAAACCTCTGTCCCTTTGTTGCAGAGACTGCTTAGGTTATTCTCCAACCTCAGCGCTAGAGTTTACAGTAGGTTGGAGCGGAAGATTCCTGGCTTCGATAAAGTAGTCGAGAAGGCCCAGGCTGATGCTGCTGCCAGAAGAGCTGCGCGGCTGGAGAAGAGGAAGGCATTGAAGAGGTCCAAATACGAGCGGCGGCCGGTCAAAGTCAGAAACGATCAATAGCTTACTATTTATTCTCTTAAAGTTCAGCTACGGTTTGAGAGTAAATGATTTTTATTATTTTGAAATTAATTAGTCTTAGTCATCACTAAAACTCCATTATTCCAATTATTTACATTTACTTCGTTGCTCGATTGTAAAATTAATCGTTATATGCGTTTCTGGGTGAAAGATGTCATGAGGCCGACATGGGCCCAAGTAGGCTTTAGGCCCATAACGCCCAACCGAGCTGGGCCCAACAAAATGTGGTTCATATTAAAAGAAAATAAAAAATAAAAAAATAAAAATTAGGCAGAGATCAAATCTAGAAGGGAAGGGCGATGGACGGATGGAGTTGTTCTTAAAGTAGGAAAGCAAATGATTGGACAAAACGACGGAGGATTGTGAGGCAGTTAATGGTATATGGTTATTTGGTGGCCTGTCACCATTTTCTTTCCCTTTTTTCTTCTTTTCACCAAAATGTTGCAACTTGAAGGCTGCACCGTAATATTCAACCATGGAAATTAAATTAAATTAAATTAAATAATTCCAAGGCTTTCGAAGGCCAAACAATCGATATTATATATATTCGAATTTCTCAAATCCAACATAGCTAATTATATAAATATTATTTCTCATTGATTAAACACTAAATTACAATGCGAAGTAGGGTTGTTTAAGAAAATTCAAAAAATATAATCGCTTTGATTTGATTTAGGTTGAAAGTTAATTTGGATTAATTAAATTTAATATATTTTTTTTAAAAAAATAATAATTAGTTGATTCGAGTCTTAAATTATCCCCATAATAAGTTTTGTTTTACTAAATTGAATTTTGAATTTAAAAAAGTTTATTGCATCAGAAAATTGTCGCCCCAGCAATCGTTCTCTGTTCGAATTCCCGATACTCTCTTTCTTTACCTTATTAGTTATTCCTCAACGTGCAGGCAACGCCCATTGAGCAAGTTGCCCATTTGCAGGATGCGATTTTACTCACATGCCCTTGCATTGCCCTCTTATTTACAATCCGCCCTTTTCATTTCTGTCCATCAACGGAATATTCATTCAACACCATCCTGTAGTATTTATGTCATTGCCCATATGAATTTTCCCACCCCCATTTAGGTAAGCTGTGGGACCACCTCCATTTAATTCGATTACGATTCGAATAAACTTGCTTTTTTTTTTTCTTTTTTTTTTTTTTTTTTA
>NW_019268520.1:6981094-6989772 GCF_002738365.1 Cucurbita moschata
TTTTTTTTTTTTTTTTTAATATTGAGTCTAAATATATTTTTTAACTTTTAATTTTATATCTAATACATCATTTAAAATTTTTAATATTAGACGCAAATTAAAATTTAAAGAATGGTTCCTTAGTCTGAATTGTTCAATTTCAATTTGGCTTGGTCAATACAAAATGACAAGTAATTTTGTAATAAAAGGGCAAGGAATGGGTGTTTTGGTAATACCAACGGATAAAGTTACTCTGACGACTGGTATGTTGTATATAAGTGATATCCACGCAATTGAATATTATCTGTGATCCAAGCGGAAAACCCAAACCATCAGGCTGAGCTTATAAATCAACCGCCGGACCGCCGTGAAGGATCGCCGCCGTGGCGGCCGGCAAATGTTAAATCCTCTCTCTTTCATTATTAGTTAATTTTGTTGTTGTTTTTTCTTTTTTTTTTTTGGCTTCGCGTAGAATTGTAAAAGGCTCTCTTCATTGGAAATGCCTTCGAAACCCTCTGCATCGTCTGTTCTAATAGACCGAATCAACGGCTCCGATTCGACCACCGCCTCAATCCATTGCCAGAAAGAGAACCAGAAATGGTTCCAGGTGCCGAAATCTGTGGCCGTTTACCACACGCATACGGTGGGGCCTAACCAGACCTGCTCCGCCGTGGTCCAAGAAATCGCCGCCCCCTTATCCACCGTCTGGTCGGTGGTCCGGCGGTTTGACAACCCTCAGGCCTACAAGCACTTCGTCAAGAGCTGCCACGTAGTCGTCGGCGACGGCAACGTCGGAACCCTCCGGGAGGTTCACGTCATCTCCGGCCTTCCCGCCGGCCGCAGCACCGAACGCCTCGAGATTCTCGACGACGAACACCACATCCTCAGCTTCAGCATGATCGGCGGCGACCATCGCCTTGCCAACTACAGATCCGTCACCACACTCCACCCATCGGTGGCCGACGACATAAGTAAAACTGTGGTCGTTGAGTCCTACGCCGTGGATACGCCGCCGGGAAATACTAAAGAAGAAACCACCGTTTTCGTGGATACCATTCTGCGATGCAATCTTCAGTCGTTGGCTCAACTCGCCGAGAATTTGCATAAACGCAACAACCAGTCTCCGCCGTAAGTTAACTTCATTAACTTGAACATTCACTATTTTTCTCTGTTCGTTTCTTCAATTTCTGGCTTAATTGATTGTCTATAAATTTTCGTGGGCAACCAAATGCCTTTTTCTCTAGAATTTTCTCTCTCTTTTGTTCTGAAGTGTTTGTATTCAGTTCATATTTTGGGTAAAAGAAGTTAGTATTTTATTTCAAAGATAATTATAAACTTACAATGGTTATATTGTACCCTTAACCGATAATTAAGAAAATAAAAATGAAAAAGATAGTATTTTATTTTAAAGATAATTATAAAGTTAGTGAACTTTTAAACTTACATTAATATCATTGATCTTAAAAAAAAAATCATATTTTTTAAAAAAAGTTCAAAATTTTAAAGGTATTTTCTATAATCAACTTTCTAATATTTATATTATAAAAAGAGGGTAAAAAATCGTTAAAAGGGTTTAGAGAGAGAGGAAGTAACATTGTTAAGGACAGAGGAGACAACTATCGATCGAGCATGGGGTTTCGGGTTAAGCCAATCCAATTACAAGTTGTACATTTGATTTGAAAAAAAAAAAAATTAGTCACATAATAATCAATTTATAAATTTTATCAAACTATAGAAATTAATTTGTAACTTTTAAAACTAAATGGACTTGTAATTTTCTTCTTTTTCTTATAAGTTCAAGTATGAACAGAGATCTAGGTTTTTATAAGTGTACGAAAAAAAAGGAAAAGTGGGAAATGTGAGGAATTGGATAAAAACAGGAGATAGCCCAAGCGAGACTATTATGAATTATATGGAAAATTTTGGGCACGTGAAATGGGCGCCATTTTGTGTTCAGAAAGCTCTGTCAGGACGTCGTTAGTGGCTGCAAATGGGCGCCATTTTTTTCTTTTTTTTCTTTTTTTTCTTTTTTTTTTTTCTTTTTAATACTCGGTCAATGAAGCCAACCTTCAAGTGAGGTAATTGTACAGTCAAAGTCAAACAAATTTTGGTCCGATTTCAAAGCTGATTCACAGACGTTCCATGATAGCTGGAAGGAGCAGGAAAAGAAACAGAGTTTTAAATGATCAATTATTTATGCTAATAAATGGAATGTCTCTGCAATTATTTTGGAAGCAGCCAGCCGGTTATAAAGATTTTTAAAGGGTAAATTAGGAATAATGATAAACTGTACCAAAAATAATTCCAGCTATGAGAACATAATTGATATGATATACATCTAACAGAACCAACCCAAGCCGTCAGTCCCTTTCAATCCATGGAAAATTATGGACAGCTATATCAAAGAAAGGAACTGAAGGTTGAGCCACACAAGTTTTACTTACATGATGGATGCCACAGACTCCAATCCATTCCCACTTTTGTCCACAGGGCAAAGCGAGCTGCCTTCTGTAATCAATGCACGTGATGAATGCCAAATCTTGTTAATAAGGAAGGCAGGAGGATTCATAGCCGACGGCACATGAAAGACAATTTGCAATTCATGGAGGATATCATGCGCCTGCTCGTCCCATTGCTGTGACAAAGACCTTTTCCTTCTCTTCTTTTTTGACAAGGATCTGCAAAACAGCTTTGTATTTATTCAGAATATTGATGAGGTTTAAAATGAGAACACCTCCCATTTTGATTTTATGTTAATCCGCCATTGATCTTAGTGTTTAATGCTTACTATTTTACACACGTTTTCTAAATAAATTTATAGAATATATTTACAGTTGTATATTTTGAAATTAATTACCCTAAACTCTTGTTCTATGATAAAAATAAATAAATAAATAAGATGCAAAGAGAGTCTTACATTAAAATCCAGGTCCGATCGGCTCATTTTCCCACTAGCCTTTACGATCACCAATCATAAATAAAATCATCTCCCTGAGATTCTCGATAATCTGAATGGAAGAAACAAGGACGATGGATTAAGTCAGAGAAATCAATCATCGGTGAAGTATGTACGTACACCAAAATGGTTGAAATTTTTCAGAAACATAGTAACAGAGTACAAACTGAAGTGGAATTCTCTGCCCATCTTTTAGCAGAAACTGCAGCATTTTTCATGTGAGAACAATCGACAGAATCGAAATTCAAAAAGTAGGACGAATTTTCTGTTGCTTCTGCCACCCAGAGATTATTGATTTGGTCCTTTGATCTCTTAATAAGATTGCAGAAACCTACCTGAAGTAAAATTAACACTTACAATATAATAAGGGATAATGCACTTTGGATTTGGGAAAGAACAAAGAAAAGGCAACTACATGTACATACAGTTGAGCCGGTAAGGTTGCAGTTGATTGGCACAAATGACTCATCATCCGCATACGGTGAGCAGAAACTAATAGCAAGCAGTGAATTGGATGTGCCTTCTGAATGTGACTCGGATATCGAACCATCTGCCACAAATATCCACTGTTTCTTCTGATGAGCAGTTGTAAAAACCTCCCCCACGTGTACAACAATTGCAACGACATCAAATTCACTGCATAATAAAAGGATAGCATGTTAATGTCTAGAAATCTAATGATGCCTTCTAGAGATTTAGTTGCAAGCCGCCTTACCTGGATAGAGGGACTTCCCCCAGATTTGATAATGAAACTGATTTTCGGGGGTTATAAAAGGGCCTGCGGCAGGTAAGGCATGAGTTTGGACCTCAATTTTACCAAAACAAGAGACGTGGAAATACATACTTGAAGCATTTCATTGACTGTGGAGATAAAGACTGCCATTTGGTAGTTGATCCTTTTGCTTGCAAGTAAAGAATATCCGCATCGCAATTTATTGGCACAAGTCCTCCAATAGCGTATGCCTGGCCCTCTACCAGCTCAAGTTGCTATCACATTGTTTAAGGAAATTCAATCAGACACTTGTGAGGCAACTCTATCTTGCTCATTCGTCATAGACACACGACAATTGAACTCGGAAATGATCAAGTAATACTAATAATTCATTGGTGTAGAACGCAATGAAAAAGATTGAATTCACCTGCTTCTCTGTTGGATTCCAGATTGTAATCAAGCCCTCCTTCCTATGGGTTTCTCTTTGGTTGCTTTTGCTTGTAAGTCCAACCACTCTCACCCTCATAAATGGAGTGACATCTCTCCCACTTAACCCAGCATCTGCTAACGCTTTCCTGATTGATTTTTCCATGTCCGATTGCCTGATTGCCTAAAATTTGAAGTCCTGTTTAACATTCTGCTTTAATCTGTCTCGCAATAATAAAATAAAAGAACGATAACCTCTATTTTTGTTTGGTAGCTCGCAAAAGAAGTTAACTGTTCAGGACTCATCTCTGCCATCAAAAGTTCAGGTTCGGCCGCTGTCTCGAGGATCTTAAAGAGTTTTGCCCCTTCTTCACTATCACACTCACTGTAGATACGACTCTTTGTCCCTCTCTGGAATTCAGAAACAATACCATCTACAATAGCTGTGCACCTGCAGCCAACATCAGTCAACCATAATACAAAGCTAACAAAACCTCCCAATTGAATCTGCAATACTTTATTTGATCTTTTCTACTGAATCATATTCGATCATTAACTTATACCAAGACAAACTAAACTAAAATGTGGTAGAATATTATTGTCCGTGTTAAAAAAAGAGAAGTTGTAAGAAACAGCTTGGGTATCCCACCTCTGATCATATAATTGCCTGGTCTTCATCTCCATCTTCTCGGTTCTTACTATGGATGCCCCATCACCTAACCTATGTCAATCGGGACGAAGTTCGGTGACAAGGTTTTATCATTTTTAGCATTTCACACAGAATAGTCAACACAATCATCTTGAATTACCTCTCCTTGTAAAGAACAGGGTATTTCCGTGAGACTCCAACCAAAGTCGAAGGAACTGGACCTCCACTACTCTTGATGCACTTAAAGGATAACGAAACACCAGCATTTTTGCCTACATTGAAAATTAAAGTGTTGAGCATGAATAAAAAAGTATACTACAGGCTTGAGTTGTCTGAGGTAGAAAATTTGGTATTTTCAACAGAATTTCTGTGGCACTCACAGAATCCCAGTCTATCGGCCCAATGAGCTCTAAAAGTTCCATTAATATGCAACGTCAAATAAACAGCCCCTGACATCTGTAGTTGATGATGAAAGCCACAAATGTTCAGGAATAAATCAGCAACTCTAAACAAAGAATAGACAAATAGTTGATTTTCATATTCAAAATTGATTCAACAGTGTCTTTATGCGTTGATATTATCCAATAGTACAAAGACTTCCATTATGAAATACTATCAAACTACATAAACTAAAAAGAATAATTTGAAGAATAGACACCATAATCAATAAATTAATTAAGAAAAACAACCTCAAGAGGTGAAACAGGCCCGATCCAACCACACAGTCTCGCTCCCCATATCTTCAAAAGAGAGGCATAACTGTAAGCTGGAAGCACTTTGAATGAATAAAGGATTGGCTAATTGATAGATAAATTACCCGGAGTTTCTGTCCCACAAACAGTTTTCCCGAAAGAAGTTGCTTTGACAGCTGCCCGTCCAAAAGAGCATCAACAGAATACCTACCACGTCCAATATCAATGACAAAGAACTAAATAGGTAGTGAAAGATCTATGGGGTCAGTTCCATACCACCCATCGGTGAGTTCAACTTTTGCCCCTTCACCATAATCAGACCCATTGGTCGAGGATGAACAAGCTTGAGACCTTGATTTGTAATTTGAGCGAATAGCTGAAACACATAAAACTAACAACATAGATGGCGGTGCATCTCCTTCCAGTATTCTCTTTATTGCAGAACGGTGGCCTTGATTAACTTCTCTTTCATACCTTTCAAACATTAAATGGCTAATCTCATTATTTTTATAAACATGGTGCAGCTTGATTCTATCATATTTTAGTAACAAATGCAATTATTCACCTATATTTCAATTCCTCGAGAACATTGGAAACTGTCAAAAAAATTCCATTTGATTTGACTGGACATTGTCTTTCGTAGCAGGCCAGTTTCCAAACAATCCACTTGTAGTGATTTTTGACCCACCTAAACAGCCAAACGCACCAAAGTTAAACTCAACTAACAGAAGAAATCAAGAAAACTCAATATGGAGCAATAACTGATCATATATCTCATATATCTCCCTCTGCAAACTGTGAGAATGTTAGGCTAAGCAACTCCACGTCCAACCTTCTCATGAACACACAAGGGTAACAGAGAAATGCTTCATCGTAATCCAAGTTGCATTTATTTGGTTGGTTGCACCTTTTCATATTAGTGTGTGTAAGGATTACAATAAGAAGATAAAGTCAGAAAAAATTACAATTCAGAAGAATGTTGCAGAGAAGCTCCAGACTCGACTAACATATGACGAAAAGCTTCTACTCCAATACAATTTGTGCCAGTGTTGTCAGGAACTTTATATTTCTCTGCATTTTCTGCATTCATCCTTCTGACTTCATCTGGCAGGTAATCCAACTATTTCACCATAGTGAAAATTATTGTCTCAGTATCAAAACTCCACAGAAAAATTAGAGCGTGCTGATCCTAGATCAACTTACCTTGTCTCGGGTTGATGGAGGTCTTCCAAAATACTCTTTGATATACATCCTTGAGGCTTGGTGTGGATACCGAGTGGAAACCCTTTTTTTGCAACTAAAGTTACTAGATGATGAAGTAGATAAACCTGGTCAAAAATATAATCAAGATTTCACAAAAATATTGAAGCTAACGAATAAGATGAGAAAAAACCTAAAGAAGGTAAACTGACTTGTGGTAACAAGTGATGCATTCTTATTCAAGGGGGTGGAGAACTTGGAATTTCGGGGCCTTTTGAATGGAGATACAGAACTTGTACTCCAAAGCTTCCTCTTTTCGTTATTACTAGCTCTATCACTTCTACTTCTTGAGTCAGCAATATTCGATATGTCATTTAGAGGCCCGCCAAATGATCGCTCGCCTAAATGGATCCCTGATCTAATTCCATTTTCAGAAACATTGTCTACTATTGTACTTGGCTCACTAGGCTGGCAGCCTAAAGTTTCTGGCAAACAGGATTTATTGTCGTCAAACCTTCTAATACTTTCTTGTTCGGCTGCATCAAATTTCTTCATCAAATTACTCCCTAAAATACTTTTTGTCTTGAATGAAGATTGCATAGCTTTAGAAGATGGTCGTAAGGGGGAAACAAAGCTTTTAGATGTGTGTTTAGTAGTTGTTGAGTCTTCCATGTTGAAGGAAGGAGTGTGAAAAGCATGTTTCCCATTTGACGGTGTTGCATTTCCCATATCTTCCTTATAGCAATCCACGTCCCCTTCATCCAAGAAACTTCCCAACTCTGGGTCACCAAGAAGGCTTCTTGCGCGTTGTAGTGCATCGCTTGAAATAGATAAGGATCTCCCCCCGGCAGTATGAAACTTCACTGCAGGAGGCTTGGGAGCCTTGTTAGGCAATTCAATTTGTTTGAATGATGGGCTGGCGTGATTCTCTAATGAACTTCTCGAAAAGAAAGTATTAGAGACCAATGTATTGCTCGTGTTCTCCATACCACACGCACCTTTTGATTCCAGAAATTCCCCCTCAAAATCGTAAGGACTGATAGCTTGTCCAAATCTTTGAAAATTGGAACAAGTATCATCTTCTTCCAGTCCTAACAATGTCTTGGCTCTAAGAAGACCTTGAGAAGAAACGTTGACTGATTTCCCAGAGCCCGTTTGAAAGAGAGAATTGGAGAAATTACCTCCTTTATGCAATTGACCTGCACGAATTCAAACAGTAGAGAGATTTATCCATCAATGATAAGCACCCTCGTTAGCATAACACACGAACGAAGGAAAAGGGCAATAATAAATTAAATGTAAACTGATAGACTGAAGTCAGTGAGTAGCAGAGATAGAATATGAATCAAGATTGCGAGCTACATAAATTTTGAAAGAGTAACAGCACGCAGCCAATTTGATAAGTTCTATACAGCTCGTCCAAATATGTATTGCACTCAAAAACTTGGGCATAGAGCAAAATTCTGAGTATGGCTATGACCGTACAGAAAACAAGGCGGGAGGAACATTTAGTTAAAGGAATTAATGGAATTAAGAGAGTGAAGAAAGACCTATATCTGGAGCGTTGTCATCGGCGAGCATAGATAAAGCCTTCTCGATTGAAGACTGTTTAACAGAAACCGATTTTCCCAATCCGGTTCGAAACATCGGAGCGCCTGCATCGGCGTCCTCTGGACTTTGCATGAACCTAGAGCAGAGCAAGAGGTCGGCCATGGATGGGAGACGGGCAACGGAGCTGCTGTTACTTCGAGAAAGGGAAACATTTTGTTCGCAGTCGGATTTGACTTCGAGACGCTCGCCGGTTAGTTCCCACTGGAAATTGTTGCCGGCTTTGGGAAAAATCTTCCACGACGACATTGGACGCAGCGGAGTTTGCGTCGCCTCTGAGCTCAGTTTCTTGATTCGAGTTTTGATGAAAAAATGTTTCCAGAAATTAAATGGCGGGAAATTTCGGAACCAGGGAGGGAAGAAGATCCGATGGGTATGGGTTAAGCGGTAAAATCGCGGAACGTTCGCAAAATTAAGTAAATAAATCAACTTTTTTTTTTTTTTTTTTTTCTAATT
>NW_019268520.1:6990813-7038508 GCF_002738365.1 Cucurbita moschata
CAAAATTAAGTAAATAAATCAATTTTTTTTTTTTTTTTTTTTTCTAATTGTCCTTTCGGGCTTGGGCTCGAAGCCCAATATTCGTCCATCTAAGCCCACTAGATTGGACTATAATAGGGAGAGAGAGAGCACTCTCGCTACCCTCTTTATATTATCGAAATAAAAACCTTTTTTTTTTTTTCTTCAAGTACGCGAGAGAATCGGAGTAACAAAATTTACGGCCAAATTAATACAAATACTCGGATATTTTATCTTTAAAATATTTCTAACCTTTTTGTTTTTATCAGACTCCTAAAATTAAATAAAAAAATAAAAAAAATATCATTATATTAATACTTTCTTTCAAAAAAAAAAAAACTTTCAAAATTATTTCATGTCTTTTAATTTTAATTGTTTCAAAAATGTCTTTTGATTGGTAGAGCGTTTAAAAAATATTTTTTTTATTTATTTCATTAATGACTTTAATTTTTTTTAACTTAAAAAATATTTTTAAACTTTTATAAAAATAAAAAATTAATCTTACCTTCCCATCTCAAAAACACTTATAAATTTTCAAAAATAACAAGTAAACTATAATTTTAAATTTATATTTTCTTATATTAATTATGTGATACATTTTGAAACGGTATGAAACTCAGACGAAGTATTCATACTATTTAGTTCTTAATATTTAAAAATAGTTTAAAATTATCTTAAAGTGTGAGGTGGCTACCCATTAATGAAAATATAAAAAGAATAATAGGAGAGTTGAGAATATAGTGAAATGCTACTTAATTTAAAAAATAAACCTATATTTTTACCACTAGAAATGTGTGTTTCAATTTATTTTTACCAACGTGGATATAGTTCACTCTCGACAAATTTGATCAAACATGGTAAAAAAAACACTTTGATTTGAAGCAAACATACTCTGTTTATGTACGATTATTTCATTTATTAAACATAAACCATCACTTTAGCTTTAATAATTATAATAATGGTGTGTTACTAGGTACACGTGGACCCCAACGACCTTCTATTTTAAATATATGGTTGAAGTTATTCAGATTGCCACCTAATATTGAAAAAGTGGTGCATTTTTAATATAAGGTCAATGGATGGGATTGTCACCAAACTGCTAGAAAGAAACGTTTTCAATTTTAATTAATATTGCAAAAGTTAATTCCACCGATCAGCAGGATGGTAAGGGTTGATATGTTAATAATTCTTTCAATAGGGTGACTTAACCCAACAATAGGCTAAGGAATAAGTATCAATTTTTGTAATTATACGGACCAAGCATACAACTCTAATGATAGAACGGGTCGACCAACCAACAGACTGCAGTAATTGAGTCGATCACAATCGTCTACCATGCATTACAGATTAATCACACAATCAAGATTATAAGTACAACATTTTAATTATGTTGTATAGTTTAAAATATTGTTTTAATTTCTTTTTTTTTTTTTCATGTTAAAAATAATTTGATTTAGTTTATTTTCCACATTTACTCGAGAATTATTTATTTTGGTGTATTACTTTCCACCGTTTATTTTTGTAATTTCTCACATTTTCCATCTCCCCATATTTTACATCTCCCCGAATCCTCCTATAAAAATGGCTGCAACTTTCATTTATCTTATCGCTCCATCTGAAACATCGAATGAAGCGAAGAAGAATCCTCTGAAGCTCAGGAGGGATAGCGCCATCAATGGCGGTTCCGTTTCTGATGAACTGCCGAACCGGTGATTCCTCCGCTGCGGCGCTATCCATCCTGAGTTTCACCGGTTCTCCTTGCTCTGCTATCACCGTCTTTACAATGTAGTATACAGAAACAAAGCAATGGCAAGTGTGAGAACCGACGACGAAAGGAGAAGTGAGTATTTTACTATTATTCTGTCTCGGAAGTTGATTTTCATAATAGATGAATCGTTTTCTGAGTGAAATTTTGGAGAATTGGTTTGGGTTATGTTAGGTTCATAGCTTAACAAAGACTGTTTATTATAAAAATTTGCAATTCATCAAACAATTAGGTTAAGTCCAAATATCACAAAATCCAATAACTCTGGCGCGAGGGTTAGGATGATGTCGCTTTCTTGCTTTAAAGTGGGTGAAATGTGAGGCAAAATCTTCGCACCGTATCTTTGCTATTTTGGAACCTTCTGATATTTTCTTCGCAGACAGTAGAAAACCTTATGCCTTTTGCTTCTCTCAAGTCCTTTTCTCAACAAGGCCTCATGATAAATGCAGTCATAATCAGTCGTCGATGGGGCAAAATACTTCGCGTCATTTTTGGCACCAACCTTTTTAATGGAAAAAGAAAGTAAGGAACACTGTTTTCTTGTCGCTGGCCCCGCAACACTTACTGTCAATAGAAAAAGGAGACGGTAGAAAGGAGGTTAAAGAAATACTTTTAAGCTTTGAATATGGGTTAGAGACCAAGGCCAATTAGCCAATTAGCCAATTAATCTGAGAATGCTACCGGTGAATTTGAGCTCGATTAACTTTAAGGGATTGATCAGATAATTGACTGCGACTGATATTTTTTATAAGTAGTTTCATGGTTTGAATTGGTTTTGTTCCCTCAGACCTTGATCAAGAGGAACATTGAGGCCGACAATGCTATTATGATTTTGCAGCTTCATATGATAGGTTTGATCCGGAATTCCGTGGCATTCGGAGCCAGAGATTGCAGCCGAGCAACAGAACTCGTGAGATGATTTATGAAAACAGTCATGTAGGCATTGCTGGCGGTATAATTTGCCCTGCAAATTGAAGTTTTCTGGCGCCGGAAGTCATGGTTAGGGGAGGGACGATCACAAATGAAGAGAAACACATCTCCAATTGAACTATGTAAGCCAACTTAATGCGGTATTTGTCATGGGATTAAATCTTTTCTATTAACAGGAAAAATATGGATGAAAAACTGAAACTCACAATCAGCTTAAAATACATTACAGAAGGGTCGTATTATACTTGTATCTCCATCAATAATAAATATGCACTTAGAATCAATATGAATAAAAGAATAATTCAAATACTAACTGACCAAAAATAAAAGAATACAACTCTTCTCTAATCTCCACTATACTATACCAAATAAAATAACAATACCTCTATGTTCTTCCCATCTTGGCGGTAATCTATAATTTTCTCTCTATATGTAGCTATTCAGTTGCTGGTTGAGTTTTGGCGCTATCCTCACCAGAAGTAGAAGTCTTAATTTCCTCCAGTTGCTGGAGAATTTGCTGAATGTCTGGCCGAGCAGCTGGTGATGGATCGACACAATGCAGGGCTAGTTTTAAGGTGTTCAGCAGTTCATCACCAATATTTGGTGCGTCTTTCATAAGCTCCAGATCAAACACTTCATTTGTCCACTCCTCCTTTACTATTGAGGCCACCCACTGAGGTAAATCCATTCCATCCATGGCTTCTCCAGGAGATTTTCCTGTCAAAAGTTCCAATATTATGACTCCAAGGCTGTAGACATCTGTCTTTGTTGTGGTTTTCTTGGTTTTTGTTAGCTCTGGTGCATTATAGCCCTGTGTTCCTGCAGTGGCAATCACATTTGTGGCTGCAGCTGAAGTCATGAGCTTAGGAAGCCCAAAATCTGCAATCCGAGCATTGGTTTGATCATCCAGCAGAATGTTGCTGGACGTGAGGTACCCATGAATTAGATTCTCCTCTGTGTGGAGGTAGTTCAAGCCTTGCGTGATTCCGATCGCTATTTTCATCCTCATTGGCCAATCGACCATGGTTTCCGGCCCGCGAGCTGCATACAGTAACAAAAGTCAGTATATGAGTTATGAATATACCCCTTAAATAGATCAATAACCTCTTTCTGAAGTCGTAGCAGCCAATGGTTTAGTTTACTTACCATGAAGGAAGGAAGAGAGACTTCCTCTAGGCATGTAATCAAAGACAAGAAGCTTCTCTCCTTTGGGGCCTATGTAGTAAGCTCTAAGAGCAAGTAGATTTGGGTGTCTAATTTTCCCGAGTGCCACAACTTCAGTTTCAAATTCCTTCTGCCCTTTTGTTGTTTTTTCCCTCAATCTTTTCACTGCAACTTCATTACCATCTTCTAATGTTGCTTTATATGCTGTTCCATATGTGCTCTTGCCCATGATCTCCGCAGTCGCACACAGAAGATCATCAGCAGTGAAAACAAATGGCCCATCAAAATGAACTAGTTTTCCTCCGGCTTCACCCGTCCCCACTTCGGTGCTGCCTGGTGCTTCCTTCTCGATGCTTCTCGCTGTCGCTTGCTTGCCAGCCGTTTTGTCATTCTTTCTAGCAGCAGCTCTTTTTGATAACAAACAACACAGCAAAATTGAGCAGAGAAGCAGAAGAAGCACCAACAGAGCTCCAGCGGCTATCAGAATTATGTCCTTCACACTGAGTTTGCGGCGGCGATGCGGTTTCCGGACCTCAGATGATGGAGTTGTACTATTCTGTGGGGAGGATGCAGGTTGACATGGAGTTGAAGCACTAAAACCACACAGTTGAAGGTTCCCTACAAAGGAGCTCGCATTGAACTTATTTGATAAGAGAACCGGGACAGGGCCAGAGAGATTGTTGTAAGAGACGTTGAAAGAGGTCAGATTCAACAAACTGGCCAGCGATGTTGGAATCTGTCCCGTGAAGTTATTTTCTGAGAAATCAAGTTGGGTAATAGCAGAAATGTTCCCCAAACTTGCAGGAATCTCACCACTAAATCGATTCTTCCCAAGCTTGACCACTGAGAGATTCTGCAATCTATCAATATCTCCTGGAATCTGGCTTTCCAGGCGATTATTTTCAACATTCAATAATTCAAGAGAGGATAGATTGGAGAAACTTGAAGGGAAGCCACCATTAATGACGTTGTTCGACAGATCCAAATGGCGAAGTCTCTTCAGCCTGCCTATTCCATCTGGTATAGCCCCAGAGATCTTATTTTCACTGATCGAAATCTCTTGAAGCCATTCCAGTTTACTCAAGGAAGCTGGAATTGCCCCAGATATTGCATTATGATCAAGCGTTATAACCGCAAGTGGGCAAGTTCGACCACCCCAAGAATCTGGGACGGTCCCAGAAATATTGTTGTGCTGAAGGGCGAGAATTGTAAGAGAAAACGACTGCGTAAAGCTACTTGGGATAGATCCCGACAATGAATTGTAACTCAGATTAACTCTAATCAATTTGGTAGAATTTGCTAGACCAGAAGGAATTTCTCCTGTGAGCAAATTGTTGCTCAAATCAAGAGTTTGAAGAAGGGGAAGATTACCAATTGTAGGAGGAATAGAACCTGAGAATCTGTTGTTGAAAAGATAAATTCCTCTGAGATTTGGAAGGAAGCCGAGCGACCGAGGGACTGTGCCAGAGATCACATTGTCGTGGAGGCTGAGCTTTCTAAGTTCCCGGAGCTGCCCAATCCTGTCGGAAATCCGGCCGGCAAGAGCCTTCCATGGAAGCTGTATAGCAATGACCTGCCCCTTCACACACTTGATTCCTGTCCACTGCCCGGAACAAGCTCCAGTACTGCCATTCCAGCTACGCAAAGCTCCTTTTAGGTCGATGAGTTCGTGTTTTATAGCTTGAAGAGCTTGAAAATCTCCTTGTGTAACAGCCACTCCGTCCCACATCTGGCCAGTGACCGGTTGAAGGGAAAAGGCCAAAAGATGAGCAAAAAAGAGAGCAATCAGGTATGAAGAACAGCTTCTCCATTGTTGGCCCTTCCACTTTCTGCTCTTATTAGGTGATTTAGAGCCCCAATCAGCTGTTTTTGCTACAGGAATCTGCATGAACTGAAGTGGGTTTACCTGAAACTCACTCAGAGGGTTGTGGGTTTTTCCCATGAACAAAAAGAAACTTCAGTTTAAGAGGGAAAACAGAATGGCTTTTCGTGTCTCTGGTTATTCTAGGGTTTCTGAAAGTTGGGACGATAAGTTTTATAGGGGAAGAAGAAGAAGAAGAAAAATAAATTAGATTAGCTGAGAGAAAGGAGTTGGTCTGGGTCCGATGAAGCATGTGAGGACCTGAAATGTCGTTGTAATTTAGGGTGGACGAAGGATTTAGCGAAGGCATACGCTGGGGTCAGTCTCTTTATTCTTTTATGCTAACGGCTACATTTTTATTCGGTTATTCAGGCTACGTGACATTTTTTTTTTTTTTTTCCTTTGCTTCTGTAACGCTTTGTCGCTCCTCCAACGGCTATATTTGATTTGGTCAGCATATTAGGTGGATAAATGTATAATGGGAGTTATAACGTACGTCCTCCCACTTGCGCTACATCATTTCTGATCTTTAATAATAATACACAAATTAATGATAAAATAATTGCCTTTTATCTTGAATTTCACATAGAATATTTAACTATATACAGATTTTCAACTTTATAATACAACCCTACACTTAGTAGTATCTAATCTAGTGAGGTCCAATTCATCCCGTAATTTTAACAAATAACTAGTCTTAAAAATAGGTTGGTTCTATTTTTTTCGATCAAATGCATATATTTAAGTGTTCTAGATGGTTCACACAAATAGTAAATTAGATTTGTAAATGCACATAAAATTGACATCTAAGACCTCATTTGATAAAACCCATTTATTTTTCAGATATGCGTTGCAAATGGGGGTGTTCTCAATCCCATAAATCGTGAATTGAATTCAGCCCTCATCAATTAAAACCCTTTAATTAATAAATCCATTAATTTAAATAATTTTTAATTTGAATCGTTTTGCTAACCGTATCAATTTACACCAATTTCCAGCTTTCTTTTTAAGTGAAAAGTAACTCCAAACCCACATCAGGACATTGGATCCAAATATTATATGATTTTCTCAAGAAATCTCAAGCAAATAGTTTATGAATGTCTAGCAGTGCATTTAACTAACTGTTCAATGCACATGCTATGCACTGCACAACAAAAAAATGTAGTTTCTGGGATATACAGAACACGTAGTCGCCGTCCATTCGTTGTTTACATAATATATATTACTCACATATCCTCTTCGGTCTTCGCGTAACAATAAGAAATGAGAAATGACGGGCAAAGTAAGCAACCCCCATATAGAAGAAACAACTTTCAACATGAACGTTGTAAACCTGAAGCATTCAACAATTTGTACCTAAGTTTAGTTGGGTTGACCAATTCAATGCAAAAAGTAACAAGACTTTTGAAGTATGTATCTTCCATTGAGAGGTGTATATACGGTCAAGCGACTATTAACATAAATCCACCCTTGTGATATATCGCCATCCATACCTCACAAATTTACAAACCATATTCGAAGCAAGATTTAAGTTTCTACAATCTATTTTTTGTACAATCCAATCTCAAATTTATCCAATTATGAAGTTTGCGAATTGCGAACTCCACGACACCAAATCTAAACACCTCCTGATAGTATGTAGCAGCTAAACTGGGAGATGACCCACATTGCAGTGCATCATGAACAAACATACATTCCAATCCAACAGAAGATTAAAAAAAAAAAAAAAAAGCTTGCATACAGAACACGGGGGATTTGGGTTCTATGCAAGAACCCCAGATCTACATATCAAGCATACATCACAGACCATTGGTGCGAAAGATGTGCGATAAATTCAAAACTTGTAGAATTGGACAAATAAAAGAATGAAATTCACACTTGTGTTATAACAAAATTCGAGTTATAAGATCCATGGTATAAGAAGGAAGGGAAAAAATTGAATCCACAGACAATCTTACGGAGTATTATATTCTATCTCAAGGTAAAAAAACGGATCGTTAATATGAAATTTTGCACAAAAGAAAAAGAAAAAACCTGCATCTTATTTCGTCTACGCCAATTTTCAAGATTTAATGCATTTACTGATACCGAAGCGAAGGCGGTTCCATCCCCTTGTCTACTTGAATCACGTGCGAGCAGCCACAGGCACGGCGGCAGCGGCAGCGCTGGAAGCCGCGCTGCTAAAGAACGAGAGAAATCCGGGGGATACATTGTCTTGTTCGTCCAGGAAGAGATCTTCGGGAACTCTAAACGCGCCGTGGGCACAAACCAGAGCCACACCGACCAAAAGAGCCGAAACGAGGACCGATCCAACGCTGGTGAGGAACACGACGAACACGCTGAGCAAAACCAGGAGAATTAGGGTTTCACTGTCCTTGAATGTGCGGCCGAATACAACCAGCGGCTGATCCGACGGACGGAAGAGGTAGAGGAATATCCACGAGGATAAAAGCCCGACCAGAAGAATAAGGGAAAACGGATGAGAAACGAGAGAAAAGCCAAGGATCAGAGCAACCACAGCGAGATAATTGACGCGAAAATAGGAGTAATTCTTGCGAATTCGCGAGGTCGCTTCGGATAATGATTCGGGCTTTGAAAATGCCGTCCGATCCGCAAGTTCGGCCCATGGTTTTCGCTGGGAGAGGCCGTGCCGGAGAGATTCCGATATGTGGTTAATGAAGACGCGGAAGGCCGGCGTGGTGACAGGGCCTTGAGATTGGAGAGAACCGCCGGATGCAGCGGAGAGGATGGCGGGGGATTGAGGATTGGAGATGGGAAGTATGGCCGGAGAGGAAGACATTGTCGCGTCGGCGGATCTTGAGGCAATGGAAAATGGGAGTTTTTAACGAAGAATGCTTCTCCTGTAATTAAGTCAATGGGGGGGAAGGAAAAGGGGCGATGAGGAAACTGACGACGACGCAAGACCTCTCCTACCAATAAATAGTGGAGAAAAACGCGGCTGAGCGAATGTTTATTCCGTAAGGACGACCCTTCTCTGTGATATCTCTCTGCTTCTCATCGTGATCGTCCATTCAACTTCATTTCATTGGTCAACGAACGGTAATGATACAACATTTTGATAAACTCTGCCATGGATCATTTATTAATAAGCTCAAACTTGATGGACCAAAATTAAATTTTAGATTATTCAATCGAACCTTTATATCATGCAAATATTGCAGTTTTACCCTCTCGTTAAATTTTGTTACATTATATTCTAAAATTTAGAGTTTTTTTTTTTTTTTTTTTTAATTTATTTTCAATTTATTGCTATTTATCAACTTCCAATTTTTTCGTAAGATGGTTTGTCTGCTTGGGCCTACGGGGTTGGACAAGCCGAAGCCCAATCAGACCCAAAGCTCACGAAGGCGGCCAGAAGATCTTCCCTGTCTCGGCCCACAGAGTTGAGCCGAAGCCCACAATGTGCTCCTGTTTGGATTCCATCCCTTGTAGACGAAATTGAACCGCAAATAAATAATAATAATAATAAATAACAATAATAAGAACCCCTAAAACTAGTTGTGCCTCGCAGGCTCACTCTCGCAGTCATTCTCCCGCCAAAACCATTTCTTAGTTCTGCGATTCCCTTCTTCTGTTGCTCACTTTTCATCGACCATATTGTCATATTAATCCAAAAAGATATCGTAGTCTCCTTTCTGTTTGCTTGCCGACGGAACCAAGGAGACCACAACCAAATCTCTTCGCATCGTGCGTGAACTGAGAACCAAGCCAAGCTCGATTCCAGGTTGTTTTCCTTTTTGTCTTTACTTCCAATCGACGAACCTCGGCGCCGGTCGAACTCTTAAGCGTTGAATCGTCGTGTCACAGCGTTAATGGCGGAGCGGGATTCAGAACTTGTTTCTGCTATTAACGAACTCGACGATCGGTCATTCCTCTCGCTTTGCTTTGGTCCTTCAGTGTCCATCAGGATTTGGCTTCTAAAAAACGCCGAGAGGTTCCAAATAAGGCCATCGCTGTTACTTACTGTTTTCCTAGGGTTTACGAAGGATCCGTATCCATATGTTAGAAAAGCTGCTCTCGATGGACTAGCAGGTTTGGGGAATACTGTTGTCGAAGACGGCAGTATGATTGAATGTTGCTATTTCCGTGCTATTGAACTTCTAAACGACGTGGAGGATTGTGTTCGGTCAGCTGCAGTACGCGTAGTAAGATACTCGTTTTGCGATATATCTCCATTGTCTCTCTTCTTTTACAACATAAAAAATTTGATTAAGCAATTTCGGTTCGGTAGTATGTCACAGTTCCTTAACATTCATAGTCCATGATTTGATGTCGTAGTTCCTTAAGATTCATAGTCCATGATTTGATGTCGTAGTTCCTTAAGATTCATAGTCCGTGATTTGATGTCGTAGTTCCTTAAGATTCGTAGTCCATGATTTGATGTTGCAGTTCCTTAAGATTCGTAGTCCATGATTTGATGTCGCAGTTCCTTAAGATTCGTAGTCCATGATTTGATGTTGCAGTTCCTTAAGATTCGTAGTCCATGATTTGATGTTGCAGTTCCTTAAGATTCATAGTCCATGATTTGATGTCGCAGTTCCTTAAGATTCATAGTCCATGATTTGATGTTGCAGTTCCTTAAGATTCATAGTCCATGATTTGATGTCGCAGTTCCTTAAGATTCATAGTCCATGATTTGATGTCGCAGTTCCTTAAGATTCATAGTCCATGATTTGATGTCGCAGTTCCTTAAGATTCATAGTCCATGATTTGATGTCGCAGTTACTTAAGATTCATAGTCCATGATTTGATGGTGCAGTTCCCTAAGATCCATAAGCCATGATTTGATGACGATTTCTAATTAATAGACTTAGTTTTTTAATTACTGCGATCAAGCTACTCGCATTGGCAGAATATCACGTTCTTTATCAGTAAGAGCTTTTGACGATTGATCCAGGTCATCACTTGGGGTCTCATGCTTGCGGCTCATTGTCCAGAGAGGAAACAACATTTTTCTGATGAAATATTCGCTAACGTAAGTTTAAATTTAATATGCTGTTGATTTCTCTGGATTGGTGAAATTCATTCACTGAAAAACTTATCATCCTTTGTTTAGAGTGTTGTTCTTAACTAGAATTCGAGATATCAGTCTCATCTAGATTCCGGATACTAGTATTGTGGTGTGCATATTGAGCGAACCTATTTAGACCTAGTCCTGTGTTGCGTCTGGATAACATTTCTTCTGTTTGCTAGTGGTGGATTAATTTTGCCTTAGGTATTCAACTTCCTTGGTAGTATGCAACTTTAGATTCGCTTTCCATGTCCATCTTCTCAGCTCTCATGTTTAGTGTTTAAAACTTTCCACTTTGAATAGTGTTTGTATATGGACAGGTCACATTTCCTTAGGAGATCTTTAAGGAAGTGATCACTATTTTTCCATGCCAACTGAACTTTAGGAAGTGCTTTCCCTTGCGTCGAGTTTTAAAGTGAGTGCTTCGAATTTTGAACTTGTAGTTATAAAGTGCCTCTACTGATATACGTATATATTGGTAATATCAGCTTTGTTCTATGACAAGAGATATGAGCATGGAGGTCAGGTTTAATGCATTTGTTGCAATAAAAAGGTTGGAAATTGTTTCCGAGGATCTTCTTTTACAAAGCATGTCCAAGAGAGTCTTAAGTATCTTCAAGGGGAAAAAGTCTCTTGTTCAATGCTATACCGAACAATTAGAAATGTTGGCGTTGGATGTTGCTGGGGCTTTTGTGCATGGCGTAGAAGATGAATTTCATCAGGTAACTTACGTTGTTATATATGTTTGATTGAAATATACCCCTATGCACCAATATTATAGATTTAAAAAAAAAAATGTTCTTATCTCCACTATCCTTGTAATCAATCGTCACTCCTCAACGCGTTTTGCTATTTCAACTTTAATCTTGTAGTTTCTTCATGTTTATGCCACCAGGTTTTCAATGATAGTTGTTTCAGTTTTCTTGCTTAAACACCATACCAATGCCATAATGGTTGGGAGTATCCTTCTGTAAACTTTTTATCTCATTAGATTTGAGCATACATGTTTTTTTTAAGTGGAAAATCACTGCCTTTTTTCAAGAGAGGAAAATGACAGACAAGGAAATGAGTAGAAGCTTTATGTATTGAAGACCTGTCTTCTAAATTAGACATTAGCTACGAAGGAATCATATATGCTCTTCATCGTATAAGCATTTGTAGAAAAAAAATGTGACTATGATATTGACACTTTCTCTTAATCTCAAGGTGCGGAAGTCTGCCTGCGATGCTTTGTTTAATTTGATCATCCTGTCAACTAAATTTGCTGGCGAGGCCTTAAGCTTACTAATGGACGTCCTGAATGATGATTCAGTTTCTGTCCGCTTGCAAGCTTTGGAAACATTACATCACATGGCAATTTCCAATTGTCTGCAATTGCAAGAAGCACATATGCACATGGTATAGTTAATCCTTGTTCTATATTTTTGAGTCTTTCAATTACTCATAATAGGTGTTCATTGACAGCATTTAAGGTTACGATTATAAGAACTTTTGTATCTGTAGTTTTTTCAATTAAAAGTTTGAACCGTACAAAATCATACTAAGCTTGTCACTGCACAAGTCATCAAATGAAAATTTATTTGTGTCAATATTTGAGGTTGGATATTAAAGATCAATATCTATGTTTGGTTCATATTATTCTTATCAAAATTGGTTTAATTGCAGTTTCTCAGTGCTTTAAGTGACAATAATGGCCACGTAAGATCTGCTTTAAGGAAACTTCTTAAATTAGCGAAGCTGCCAGATTTGGTGACATTTCAGTTGTCTTTTAATGGTCTTGTCGAAAGTTTAGAATCATACCCGCAGGTTTGTCCTCCCTTGATCCTTCCCTTGTATTCTTTCTTCTTTTGTGCTGTTGTGTATAATTTCTATAGATTCGTTTACTTACTATTGCCGCTCCTTTCTGGAAATAGAATCTATATTGAACACAATTTCATTCTTAATGATGTGCTATTGTCACTTTGTTAATTGCTAGGATGAGTCTGATGTGCTCTCCGTGCTGTTTCATATGGGTCAGAATCATGTAAATATGGTTGCCTCCATTATCACGGATGTTTTTGAACAGGTTAGCTTGGCTCTTTATTTTCCGTATATGGTAATGTTGGACTCATCTAATTATCTAGTGAAATCATTTATATTCGAGGATTAGCTTCCAGCCATTATACCTTAATCCAGTTTTCAGTAGTGCACGTGGGGCATATTTCAATATTTTATGTATATTAATAGAAACTAGAAAGCTAAATCGTGAAGGTCAATGGATGGTGATGGTACTGTTAACTCTCTTGTACTTGTTCTTTGCTTCAGATAGACCCAGCGTCTGAAGGAAAACTTGGATTTGATAGCGTGAAGGTGATTGCATATATTGTTCTAGCTATTTCAGCTCCCGTTCTGGACACTCATTCTCTTAGGATTCCACCTAGAATATTTTCTTATGCAGCTACATTGCTTGGAAGGATCTCTCATGCTCTGAGCGATATTATGGATCAAAGCACTATTTTTGCTTACTTGCTGCAAAACAGTAAAAACACTGGATTATCTGATCTGGGGTTTAATCCAGAGGGAGTCCCATGCTCACTTACACCTGGAAGTTATGTCAATGATATACTTGCCATTGCCTCACCTAAGACGCCTGCAACGATACATGATAAGCAGCACAAAGATGATGATGCCATAGAATCTATCAAAACTATCCTCTCAAAGGTGCAAGATATTTGGCCACTAATACAATCGGGATTTTTGCATGAAGTTCTAAGGACTTTGAGGTTTGTAAATCAGTTCTTTGTTTAACTTCTTATGGGGTCATACATTAAATGAATTGTTCCGTACTTATGGTAGTTCTATGAAGTTTTATTAGATATCAGTGCAAGATCAGTTGCCTGTGCTGATAAAGTCAATATTCTTTTATTATTATTTTTTTTTAATGAACAATAGATTACTCTGTAAATTTTGAGCTTTTAAATTTTGTTCTTATCTTAGGTTGGAAAGAAGCGCTGGAGTGTTCGATATATCTTTTTGTGCTAGCTATATTCCTAGGTCCTTCGGTTGAATTAGATACTGCCTTTAGTCACCATGCTCCCAGTGTATCCAGCACCTTTTTGAGGTGGCTTTTTGATAATTAATTGTAGGAATGTTTGTTTTTGCATGGTTGGTACAGTTTTTTTTTACATCTTCCATCATATCAATTAAAACTGTTTTCTATTTCCATGTTTTGACATGAAAGTGAGTCTTGCTTTTATTCTAATCATCATTGCAAAACGACAGCTTTGGTTTTTTCTCTTTTGTTCTCATCCTTGTCCTTTGCAGACAAGTAAATTCAACTTTTTGTCTAACTTCCTCATTTTCTTGGAATTTTAGGGTTTGCAAGGAAGCATTGGAAGTATTCACGTATCAAATAGACAAATACGGTGGGGCTTTAGCTTTTACATTGCAGTATCTCAAGATAATGAAACTGGTTGCGAAGGTATGGAATTTGATGTCTTCAAAACATAGTTGTAGAATTGGAGAATGGGAATCTCTATTAGGAAAGCTAGAAAAGGGGCTGAAAGGGTTGAGAAGTAGGTTCATTGGATTCTCTAAAGAAGAAGAACGTCATATCTTAGAATTGATGTTGGTAACTAGTGCACTAAGGTTGTCTAATGGAGAAATTTGCTGTCATCTCACAATTATGAGAAAATTGTCGATGATAGCTTCCAACATAGAGCATCTCCTCAAGGAAGAATGTATTGAGCCATCAACTTTTGTATGTGAAGTTCAAAGATCATTGTCAAAGTTAGGCGCCATTACCCCTAAAGCTTCTTGCTATTCACTTGATTTTAGAAAACTGCTGAAAACTTTCACCCTCAACCATCTAGAAATTTCAGAAAAACTTAAGCACGTCAAGGCAGAGCTAGTCATTCCAGATAATGACTATGAAAAAACCCTCTATTTTGTTCCAGGACTACCCGTTGGTATTCTGTGCCAAATTATCCTACACAATGTTCCAAGTGAGAGGAAGCTATGGTTTAGAATCACAATGGATAACACGACAAGTCAGTTTATCTTCTTGGATTTCCTTTCCTTAGGAGGAGGTTGTGATGAGGTTAGGGAATTTACCTATACCGTTCCATTCTACAGAACTCCAAAAGCTTCTTCTTTTATAGCTAGGATTTGCATAGGACTTGAATGTTGGTTTGAGAGTGCTGAAGTTAATGAACGCCGTGGAGGTCCAAAACGTGATCTAGCATACATTTGCAAAGAAAAGGAAGTTTATCTTTCCATGATCCACAATAGTTGATTTAGTGCAGGGTTCATTTAAAATATCAGTCTCTGTAAATATTGAGAGAATATGTGAGAATGGCTACGGAATATGTTTCTTTAGTGTAAAAGTTAACCATTTTGATCTTCATGCAGAAACTGTTGTGAAGATCTGATCAAAATGAGCCATACCAACTCTAGCCTATTTATGGTTCAAATGCTTACTGATCCTGCAGATATCTTGGATACCAAAAGATCTGCGGATTGGTCTTTCTTTAGTAAAGCAAGAAAAAAAAAACATCGATCATTCGTTGAAGGTATTTTCATTTCCATCTTGAAAGCCTCTATATTCTCTAAGCGTCACTAAAATAAACCTGCGGATATTATCACTGGGTTTCTTTGAAAGAGACGCTTTTTGTTTCTGACGGCTTGCTACCCATGCCGTTTGTTAACTTGGATTCATTAACCGGTAAGTGTTATGAACTTAAATGGTGCCGTACAAGTGAATAACTGATGCAGGAATTGGATCCCAGGTATGTGGACAAATACTCATCATCCATGAACTCAAAATAGAAAGGAACATGGAAAGTTATTTATTTTAACTAGAACAATGGCTAAATTTTATGGGTTTACATGCTCGTTTTAATGCTGTCTTGAAAACATATGAGCCTACACTTTAGATGTAAAAACAAAACTAAATTCTTTAGTACACTGATACATTTATGATATAACCAAATACAACTTTTTGATGTTTTCGTTTACTTACAACTACAAGTAGTACAATATTTCAAATACAGATAAAAGGTGCTGAAATTAGTTACTATTACCGTTTCAACGGAGGTGGGAGAATTATTTGCAAGTATTTTCATCTCCTACTCTTTTTAACTTGTACATCATTTTAAACAAAAATTTTTAGTAAGATATTTATTTGAACTGTACATATATATAAATAAACAGTACCTATTTTAGTAATTTTATTGGACAAGAATCATCTCACGAATCATAAATCAAACTAATAGTTCTGTTTTTTAAAAATGGATAATGCTTGTAGCAACTTTTTAAACAAAAGCAAATATAGCAAGACATCAAGTGTTTAGTGTAGTTTCTCAAATGACTTCAGATTAAGATGTTCTTTTTCAAAAAAATAAAATTTTATTTAATAAAAAGCACTTTCAAACAAAATTAAAATGAGTATGTTTTTTTCAAGTAACTCAGAAATTTTAAAAAATGAGCAAAATCTAAAAAATATGGAGTAAAACAGTTATTTATATAATCACTATAGAATATAATGCAACAAAAGAATTATATTTTACTAAAATAGTTAAATTACAAATTTAGTAATTGAATTTTGAGGTTGTTTTGAATCTTATAGAATTAAATTTAGTCTCCTAAATATTCAAAATTTGTAAAGTCTTCATATCTTCTTAATACAATAATGAAAAGTTTAAAATTTTTATTTCTTTTTTCCGATCACTTGAAAGTAAAATTTTTTATTGATACTATTTAAAATTCACAAAATCAAAGTTCAAACAAAACTTATAGTTTAACAAATATTTTCTAAATAGGGTGATTTAAAAACTTTTATTGAAAATATTTTTTAAAAAAGGGCCTTTAATTAGACAATTTTCGAAATCATTTGAAAAAACACAAAAATTTGAGGAAATGGTGAAAAATGTCAGAAGTAAAAAGGTGATTTTTTTTGTGGAAAAAAAAAACATCATTAGGTGAAATTATAAGTTTCTAACCCTCCTTTTGAGTCAACTAGGCTTGTTTTTACTTTTGTGTTTTCAATAGATTTTTGAGATTTTGACTACCGATGTTGAAAAGTTGGGAGTTTATGCCTCTTTGCTATTCAAAAGGAAACCATTGCAGCTATGGATATTACCAACATACCAACATACCAACATACCAACTACGTGCAGGTGGGAGCCTCTTCTCACGCTCAGCGAACGATAGCCGATTGGAAACACCTTTTCCTTAGAACCCTGGACGTCTTTTCCTGCCAGCCGCACCCTTCTTTATAACTCTCAACCTATCATTTGAAAAACCGGGGGAGTTATAAAGTTTAAGTGTGTTTTACAAAATTGATAGCAAAATTGACAAATTTAAAAAGACAACCTCATGGTACGCAAAGCAATGTACTTTGAAGTATCACTGATAAATTAAAGAAAAAAAGAAAAAACTGACCGTTTTCTAAATTATTAAATGAAGGGATATGGTAGATCGTCGTCTTACCGTGTTCAAAATTTTGTCATCAATTAACACACCTCCAATTATGTATATGGATTCATTGATGACTCCAGCTGCCGCATATCCTCGCGTCTTATTCATGGGTTCCCCAACGATCCACGATTCCATACGTGGATCATATACTTCAACGCTCGAAACCATGGAATCTCCATCAAATCCCCCAACAGCATAACTGCGAAGTATAGAACATTAAATACAGGCCTGGTCATTTCTCCACATGGATGTCAAAACTTATAAACTATTGCTTGTTTAGCGTATATTCCCAATTGATAAAGTGCATTCACGTAACACAATCTGACTCATTATAACCCGTAAGGTCATCCATAACAAAGAAATGGCTTACAGTTTCTCGTTCAAAGTCACCAATGAATGACATCCTCGCTTTGCATTCATATTAGGGATTTGAGTCCATGAATGTTCTCTGATGTCAAACCTTTCAGCAGACCTGAAAAGGCAGAAATTGGGAAAGACCATGAAAGCTGTTTTTGTATCTTTCAAGCCAACTCAATTAGGGCATGCTGGAGGCAACAATTGAGATAGTTCTATTAACTCCTCTATGAAGAAGAAAAGAAAAGAAATATTAGTCATGGTATCTTACCTCATATAGTCATTACCATCAAACCCCCCTGTTGCATAAAGTACGCCATTGAGCTCCACTGCAGCAACGGCAAATCGCTGTAGAAAATAATCGAGCAATTAAAAGAAAATGTCAACAAACAAAATGCAGCTGTAAGAGAAGTAATCAATGGCAAGCATTTGAACTATGGTTAAGAAATCAAGCATGAAAAATTGGCCGAAGAGCATCCTTTACACTCGGTAGCACTGACCTCACATGGATTTATATCCAAGGTGAAGTCAAGCATACCAATACCCGACCATTAAACCGAAAGAAAACTTTTAAGGAAATTTGTTCGTCATACTTTCCAAATTTAACCGAATGAATCGAGTTATCATAGAGGTGGATCAACCTAAAATTAAACACGACAAACATGCCAAAATCACCAATTACCCTTTGTAGCATTGACCTTGTACAAATCCATCGTCCAAGATCCATGTCAAGCATTTCAACATCTGAGAACGACTCAATACCATTTCCACCACCAATAGCAAATAATTTGTTACCAATGCTAACTCCTCCGAGGCTTCCCTTTGCCAGATTTAAAGAAGGGCACAAGGTCCACTGATCGGTCTCCAGGTTATATGATTCAACTTCAACAACAAAGAAAGGAAATGACAGACATTATTGTATTACACAAATAAAGACATCCGAGAAAATTAGTAGAAGTTGATACCTGTGTTATACCATGCACAACCATTACCACCACCAAAAACATAAAGCTGACTATTCAACCATGCAACAGAAGCATATGCACGTACAGAGCTCATCGGGCGAAGTGATTTAATCATATCGCTAGAAGGGTCATACAATTCCAAAGTTGACAAGTGTGATGCACCATCATATCCTCCAATAAGAAAAATGGATTCATCAGGATCCAAACACAAGTCTTCCAATTGTTCCTCCACCACTACCCTCTTTGCTTCTACTGCATTTGAGTTTGGCAAATTATTCGACGTTATACGACCCTTCAACTCCTGGATTTCACCTTCTGCCGCCAACTGCCATGAAAAGTTGAAAATTTTCCCATAAACCTTATCACATAAGTTAACAAGAATTGTTGTCTGCCCTTAAGCCATTTTCATCTTTGGTAGGAGGGACATAAACAACAGGCATTTGAGATGATGAGAATCAACTAGTTAAAAGATAGATTACTTAAAACACAAGCAGTACCAAGATCGTTCAACCCTCATCCTCAAAAAATGCATGCATCGTCTTGCAAACCTTCAGTAAAACAGCTTAATCAGTAAGCTTTTTTCAAAATGTTTGTTTATTTAACGCTTTAGTGTTTGTTAACGTATCTGAAATATTTTCACATATCAAATTACAAAATCATAAGTGCGAACTCTCGGCTTAAAAAAGTTGCATAGACTCATGTACAGAAATTCTCAACATTGTTATTATATGTGTGCGGGCGTGCATATATTTCACCTCCTACATTAAGGGATTCTTTAGAATCGACCTTACGTTATGTAGAAACCCACAATTCTTTTATGGTCCAGAAGAGAATATGAGGAATCGAGACAACCAATTAAAATTTTAAAACAGCGCCATTACAACCGCATAATTTACTACTCTAAAGATATTCACAATGTCCTGATTATCCCAACTACATTTTGATTAAAAAAACATGAACACATTGGATTCTTGAATATAACCAAATGCCAGACATGCAGAAGGAAGGAAGATAAGTATATAGTAGTAGACCTTTTAAAGTAAAGAATGAAAAGTACCAGCTTTTCCTCCAAGAAAACTATTCTCCTAGCTTGTTCTGCATTAGATTCCTTAAGCTCTTGTAGCTCTTGAACCAACTAAAAAATATTAAAACCCATATTAAACGCCACGATCCAGAAAGATATTCACATAAAAATATATACCATATATGGAATGCTATAACTACCTTAGCAATTGGAGACTGAAGTCCAGTCAAAGTACCAAAGTCCTCTTCATCGCTCTCTTTGGACTTTATTGGTTCACCGGAACTACCATTATTCACCAAATTATTGCCCTTATTAATGGTAGTATGATTCATATCACTTGTTAAAGGCAACATTGGACTTTCATGATGCTTTATAGCAAATTGTTGTAGTTTATGCAATATTCGGCACTTCACCTCTTCATCGGATTCATTTGCATAACAATGAGCTCCAAGTGCACTATTCCCTGCATCTAATGAGGAAGTAACATCTACGGCGTCCACTACTTGACTTTCCAGGTCAAAGTGCTCCTCCATAATTTGTGATTTGATCTTTTCACCTTCATCCCTTGATTCCAAGGAGGGGAGGACTGTACAACAAGGTTTGCAGTTCGTTGTAAATTGTGGTACATGTAGAGTCATTGCTTGAGATGATAATAAAGAAATCAACTTATTTGTCTGAGCATGGTCAAGCTCAAACCAGAAATGATTGGGGCTATAATAGTTGTCCTTAATTATAGGCTTGAACTGATTTTCTAACAAAGGTTGGCACAGCTTCCGAACAAGAATTTGAACCTAATAAAAATAGAAACCATAAGAAAAGAGCATTTTCTTGGTGATAACCATTGCCTATCTTCACAGTCATGCCAATTAGGGGAAACAGAACAAGAACGGGAAGTTTTTGGTAAAACCTGAGCTGGATATAGTGTTCTCTCTGAACCATCAGTAGTCCACCCATATGGATTAATATTTATCTGTCCTGAACTAGCCGCCTCAAAGATACCATTCAACTTTCTCTCGCTATAGTTGAATAGAAACAAAGGCAAACCAGGATCAATGTTCTTCACATATGAAAAGTGTTGAGAAGGCAAGCCTGTATAGATGGAAAATAAAGATGTCAGTGATCAGAGGGCAGAAGATTGAAACAAAACAAGAGGATAATCTAGAGTGAAGAGGGAAGAAAATTGTAAGAAGAACAAAGTAATTGATATCGTCATGTGATTTCCAACAAAATAAATCACATTCTTTAAACTACAAAATGCTGACGCGTAAATATAAAACCAGTAAAATAAGTAAAGAAAATGTAAAGAGGAGAAAAAATAAGCAAAAGATAAAGATTGAGTTGTGGATACGAACCAAAAAGCTGGTTAGAAAGACATTCCTTTATGGTGCTGTTCGTGCAACCAAATATTACGCTTCCAAGGTGACACTTGCTCAAATTTCTGTACACTTCACCAGCATCCAATCGAGAAGAAGATCCAGCTTTGAACTTTAGAGCTCTCTGTCCTGTATTCATTCTTCCATATGGAGAAGTGAAGAAAAAAAAAATCTAGTGAAAATCATAAACTGAAGAAATATAATGCTTGTAACCAAAGACACGTGTCATCCTGCACAACAAATCATCCAATAGAAATTGCATTCATAGTCAATTATAACAATCTCCAAATTTCTGCTTGGACAACATACATATATTTTTTTTATTTTAAAAGAAAGTAAGCTCTAAAAAACTACATGTAGTCCACATAATTTATATATTACTTACTTTTCGCTCAACAAAGAAAAACATATAATTATTTGAGGGAAGCAAAATGCATAAAAGAAAACATTAGCAAAAGTATGAACACTCAAAAGTAATAATGGATAGTGACAAATTGACCATTTGTGTGGTGATTCATATTTGGTCAGAGTTGATTCCTAATTGGTCAAAATCTTGAAGGCTTGAGTTCACCAAAAGATAGAGATCAATTATCTAAATAGAAACAATAAGATACTGTCAAAATGATCAGGTGAAGAAGAAGGTAAAATAGAACACTCAAAAGCTTAAGGATCATTGACGTGCAAAACAAAAGGAACAACTGAAGATACATCAAGCAAAAGTTAGTATTATGAAATTAAGTCAAAATGCATAAGGATCTTCTCAGACTCCCAAATATTTGACAAAAAAAAAAAAGACTGAAGCTACATCAACCTCAACGTACGTTCTAAACCTGGACAAAAGAAACTTTTAGTAACCAAAAAATTGTGTGAACGACACCTAAAAAACATAGCGAGAAATTAGCGCATCTTCAAACCGTGACAGTATTGTTGGATGATGGAAGTCCCACATCGACTAATTTAGGGTGTGATCATGGGTTTATAAGTGAGGAATACTACCTCCATTGGTGTGAGGCCTTTTGGGGAAGCCCAAAGCAAAGTCATGAGAGCTTATGCTCAAAGTGGACAATATCATACCATTGTGGAGAGTCGTGTTCGTCTAACATGGTATCAGAGCCATGCCCTAAACTTAGTCGTGCCAATAGATTGGTAAATCCTCAAATATCGAACAAAGAACTCTTAAAGAAAAGGAGCCAAGCCCCTCCTCGAAGGCAGTCAAAAATGACTAAGACGGGTCGAGCCTCGATTAAGGGGAGGCGCACTTTGTTCGAGGGGAGGTGTTGGATGATAGAAGTCCCACATCGACTAATTTAGGGTGTGATCATGGGTTTATAAGTGAGGAATACTACCTCCATTGGTGTGAGGCCTCTTGGGGAAGCCCAAAGCAAAGCCATGAGAGCTTATGCTCAAAGTGGACAATATCATACCATTGTGGAGAGTCGTGTTCGTCTAACATGGTATCAGAGCCATGCCCTAAACTTAGTCGTGCCAATAGATTGGTAAATCCTCAAATATCGAACAAAGAACTCTTAAAGAAAAGGAGCCAAGCCCCTCCTCGAAGGCAGTCAAAAATGACTAAGACGGGTCGAGCCTCGATTAAGGGGAGGCGCACTTTGTTCGAGGGGAGGTGTTGGATGATAGAAGTCCCACATCGACTAATTTAGGGTGTGATCATGGGTTTATAAGTGAGGAATACTACCTCCATTGGTGTGAGGCCTCTTGGGGAAGCCCAAAGCAAAGCCATGAGAGCTTATGCTCAAAGTGGACAATATCATACCATTGTGGAGAGTCGTGTTCGTCTAACATGGTATCAGAGCCATGCCCTAAACTTAGTCGTGCCAATAGATTGGTAAATCCTCAAATATCGAACAAAGAACTCTTAAAGAAAAGGAGCCAAGCCCCTCCTCGAAGGCAGTCAAAAATGACTAAGACGGGTCGAGCCTCGATTAAGGGGAGGCGCACTTTGTTCGAGGGGAGGTGTTGGATGATAGAAGTCCCACATCGACTAATTTAGGGTGTGATCATGGGTTTATAAGTGAGGAATACTACCTCCATTGGTGTGAGGCCTCTTGGGGAAGCCCAAAGCAAAGCCATGAGAGCTTATGCTCAAAGTGGACAATATCATACCATTGTGGAGAGTCGTGTTCGTCTAACAAGTATGACCTTACTCAAGAGGTCTTCGACATGATTCCAAAAGGAAAAGCATATAAAAATATCTAGCACAGTAGAGGAAAGAGCATGATATCTTTCGAGAAATTAGCGTTTATTCAAACACAACGTATTTAAGAACATGATCCTATAGTGAAATGCAAAGTACATTTCGTTTCAGAAGAAATATTTAAACAACGAGATTATCAACTAATATGAACAGGTTCCTCGTGTACATCCGAAAGCACATTTCAAAAATACGTTATGCTTCGTCAATGATTCTAATAATCTTATAGCAACAAATTTGCTAACATTACTCGGATAGCCAGACCTTGGAACAAGTAACATAACAAGAATACGCGCACTTCGATTCGATCATCACTAGATTTCTACAATGCTAACTTCTAAGAGACTAAAAACCAGAAATCCATTGCCTCTACAGCGATAAAACGAGAATAGTGTCAAATCATTTTCAATCCAAAACCGCCGAATCATATGAGATTCTCTCTATGAACACGTACCTTTCACCGCAGTCGACCGATTCAAATGAAGAACTCGCCGATTGAACAAACTAAGTTTTCACGGAGATGGATTCAGATAGAGGTCTCAATATCTGGTAACTCTTCCTTCACGAGATCTAAAATGAAAATCCTCACATCATGATAATGAAGTTCCCTGTTAACTCTTTCGCTAACTCTCTCACAGTCGCGAGAGAGAGAGAGAGAGAGAGAGAGAGAGAGAGAGAGAGAGAGAGGAGAGCGGGACTGTGTTTTACGGCGTGAAATCTCAAAACAGAGCGCGAAATGAGGCTTTTGCGTTTCTCAACAACGATCCTGACGAGTCTCGGTGAAGTAGCGAAGAAACGTGGAGGCTACGATCAAGTGTTTCATGCTTATAGTATGAATCAACATTTTTGCCACGTGTCGCGTGTATGTGGCATCAATGGCACAACTTGCGTAATCCAACCGTCCAGATCAAAAATTTTGCAGCAAATAAATTTTGTGGGGTGAAGAAAAAAGAGTTGGGAGTAATTAAAAATGGAATTATAGAGTACTCTTGTCTTTCGATTATTAATGCCCACATTCCATAAATCCAAAACTCTTACGCAACAGATATTTATAGGGAAAAGCACGCAGCTCTCATGAATTATTGAGGAAATTAAAGTTTATAAAAGCTTGGGACTAAAATTGTAATTTTAAAATTCAATAGATGTCAATTTTAAAATTCGGACATTTGTAATTTAAAAAAATAGTTTATTACAAAGTATATGGTATAATAAAATAATAATGATATAAAATTCTAAAAGTATTGATTTTTTTAGTATTAAATATCCTTTCAAAATATTTAATTTAGTAAAATTTTTTTCAATCAAAATACTGTTAAATATCGAAAGGATCACGTAACTATGTGAATAGTGAGATTTTCAAGTGTAATTCATTTTTTACTTAGCTATTTATGTTTGCTGTGACATATATCAACAAAATATTAAAAAAAGATGATAGGTGATATTAAGAATTAAGGTGAAGTTATTGTGCTTAAACGTGGTGCACATTTAACTTAAATATTAGAAAAAGATGGAGGTGATAAGAATTAAGGTGAAGTTACTGTGATTGAATGTGAAATTAAGAATTAAGGTTCTAACGTGATATTTAAGAATTAAGGTAAAGTTATTGTCATTAAACCAATAAAATATGTAGACAGAAAATAAGTTGGATAAAATATATAAAATAATTTGATGAATTTTGATAGATGATATAAAAATATATAAACTAAAATAAGTGGAAAGTTTAATACAAATGAGATTTTTTATTTTTTATTTTTTATGAAACTTGAATAGAATAATAATGAACAATAAAGGACAAAGGCTAAAGTGCTAAATTACAAAAGAAATTAAATATGAATTAAATAATTAATGCTCCTAATTAAACCTAATTTTGTTATGTCCGGCCGGCCCAAAGCCACGAGTTATTCGTAGTTTTTCCGCAACAGCTTTATGTTGAACAACAACTTTACTATTAAACGACGACGTTCCAGTAGATCCCGTCTCCATAGGCCCCCGCGCCCGCGCCGTCTATTCTTCTTTTGCCAGTATATCCTTCTTAATTTTCAAAATCTTCCAGACGCTCAAGCTTTTTTTCTGTAAACCAGCAAGAGGACAACGATTTTCGTACCAGCAAGAAGGAAGGTAAGAAAAAACGATTCCGTTGTCAAATTATTACATGGACCCCTTCAAAGACGAGTTAATTTTTCTCAATTTGTTCTTCGCTTTGATAAAATCGATTGCAGTTCTGTAAGTTTAACAAAATAGCGTTTGCGGCGCCTCAGAATCTCGCGAAATCCGAAGGTCAAGGTTTCGGTTTAAGTAATCGAAGCCGTTGAAGTTGAGATAGATGGAGATTAGCGGAGGAACAGAGGGCTTGAGTCGCGTTCCTTTATCAGAAGTTGTTTCTGATTGCGCCAAAAGATGGTTTAAGGACACTTTGAAGGAGGCCAAAGCCGGCGACATCAACATGCAGGTCTTGGTGGGTCAAATGTATTATAGCGGTTATGGGATTCCTAGAGATGCTCAGAAGGTCAATTTCTTCCCTTTCAATTTATAAATTCCTATCGTTTTAACTTCTCCGAGTTTTTCACAAAATCAAGAACTCCAGAATATTGCCTAATTTACTTGACTTTTGGAAAATCTTGAGCTTATATAGATTTATGTGGGTATTATTGGTCAACAGCGTGTATCGTAAATATTGTAAATTCTGTTATGTTTCGGCTAAAAATGGTTCTCAGTTTTCTCCAATGGTTTGGTTCTCTATAATTTCGTGATTTGTTGCAACTTTGAGGAGAATGGAACATTTCTTAATGTCGTATGATTATTAATTGTTCAAATTTTGTTTTTGTTTACTGAAATCCTATTGACTTAAATGGAATTCGTTTGCATGGGTCCAAATACCATTGATTTTAGGGAAGAATTTGGATGACAAAAGCATCAAGAAGTCGATCGTCTGTCTGGAAAGTTAGTGATAAACATCCAGGTTGACTGCCATTTTGATCATTTGTCTTTTCCTAATCTTATCAGTCGTCTATAAATATCTCTTGCTAATTTCTTAAGCCAAACATTGATTGAAATAGGTTATAATGCTAGTGATTCCGATTCAGATGAACTGACTCGTGATTCTTAACTACACCAATGTTGCTGATTCCTCTATGTTATGTCAAAACAGCTGCTGGTATCTCCTCGACAACCTGTCTTTTGGCAATTTAATTTGTTATTCTATGGCTCTTATGTGTGACATCAATTATTTTCTCTTACATATGTGAAAATGAAGTAGTAAAAGAGAGAGTCGGAGAATATATGACATTTTTGCTTGTTAAAACAAGTGCCTTCAGGATTCGGACGTCTTTTAACTCCCTTGCATATGTTTCCATTATACCTTAACACTTCAAAAAGATCTCCCCCTGCCCATGTGGCTGCCCGATTGAATATTAATTTTTAGTTTTTGTCTTCTACGTCCAGTTATTGTTCGAGCCTCCTTGGATGATTTAGGGGATATCTAAATGATTTTGAATATTAAGTTTGTTGAAGTTAATAGTTTTAAGTCATAAATGCTGAGGACAAGAAGGCATCCCTTAGGTGTTCGTGTTTGTGTTATGCAAGTCTCGCTGAAGATCCTAAAGAATGTTTCTTTCTTGTTCTTTTGTCTTTGCTTTAGTTCCTCTTACATGTCACTTCTCATGGGAAATGATTGAAGCTCACACAACTCTTTTTCCTTCTTCCTATAATCATCAATCTTTGTTTTTTCAGTATCTTTGGTTTCTGTTTAGTTAACTCCTTATTTGTCACGGGATGAGATTCAATTATCTTCTAGACCTGTATCATACTTAAAATCTAGTTGCGGGTCGACGGCTGGCAGGATCATTGCTTTGTCCTCTAAATACACTCACATGTCTTTATACCAATCAAGCTGTTGTTTCTGAGACAACTTAGTTGTATGATGAAAGCATTGCTATGATTTAAAACATCTTCCCAACCATACAGTTGGGGAGATGTTTTTCACGTCAAAGATTAGATGGTCATTTTCCCGTCATATGCCTGTGCTATGGTTGATTCCTTATATCGGGATTTCAATTTTATGGAAAGATCATAGATATATGAATAAATATCAATGTTGATGAATATTTCCGTTAATCAAAAGATTTGTAAAAATTATTTAACTTAATAATTACGATGTTCTTACTTTCAGGTTTAGTTATATATCGTGTTAGTAGTATTTATAAAAGATATTAGAGATAACGATTAGTAAGTAATATCGATGTCGAACACTCCTATTCACAAATATATTGATTCAGTTTGGTCTCTTGATTTTTTGTAGTATGTGCTTTTCACCGTGGAGACTCTACTACTTGGTCAGCTATGTGTGTAGCTGCGAAGAACTTGTGTACTTGCTTCCTGATTGTTGGATTTGACGGATGTAATATGCTTTGATTTCTACAAACAATCTTATATCCATTTTTTCACTTTCTGTTTAGGTTACCACTTTTCATTGTCTGCGGGAGATTTTCATTTGTTTTTTGCATAAATGTCAAAATTTGAACTCTTTTGGTTGCTCTTTCAAATTCCCTGTCAAGAACACTCTTTTGGAAGCCTTTCCAAGCATGCTTCTACTTGCCTTCCCTTTCTTAGTTGCTAGCTGTAACACCTTTCTTTTGTTCATATTGTTCTTTTTTTTTTTTTTTTTTTTTTCTAGGCAGAGTGAAAAAATCGGTATAGTAACTATATTTTGATTCCTGTTTCTTTGTTGGATGTGTATGTCAAATGTGAAAGCATTGAGCAACCAAATCTTATCTTTAATGTCCTGTCAGAGAAAGATACTGTTTCTTGGAATACCATGATTCAGGGCTCTGCGGTTCAATTGATTTTGCCCAAACAAGCAATAGATCATTTCTTCCAAATGAAATCATAGAATTTGAAGCCTGATTGCCATGCGACGGTTTGGTGTCTTGTCTGCTTGTGCAAGATTAGGAGCTTTAGCTTTAGCTTTAGGCATCTGGTCCAGCAGCCTAATGGATAGACGTGAGTTCTTGCAGAGTCTCGTTTGCTAAACAGTTTTAATTGACATGTACTCCAAACGTGGAAATGAGAAGCAATGGAAAGGAATGACTGTGTGGTTTGAAACGCCATGATAGTTGGCGATTAATGGAATTGTTAACGGACTTCTAGAAGTCCGAGACAGATCAAACTTATTGTCGGAGAAAATATATGCAAAACTCGATGAATCTGGTAGAGAACTGAAAGCAGCTGGTCATGTGCCAACTACAGAGGTTGTTCTTTTTGTCATTGCAGACAAGGGGAAAAGGAACATTTCCTTCGTTACCAAATTGAGAAGCTAGCTGTGGCTTTTTGTTTGATAAAGACTAAATTAATCCATACGCAATTTTGTAGAGTATGAACGAGTGACTTTGATTCAATTTTTACCAATATCAAACCAATCCAAAATATCTGTTTTATTCGGTGAAAAAAAACGACCAACAAACTTATTCATTAAAAAGTCAACTAATTGTGAAGTTATCGTGAATTTAAAATTATTTTGAAATCTAACTTTTTTTTTTTAGAAACTTTATGAGATGGGTAATTACAAGAAGAAAAAGAATTATTCAAGTCAATCGAATAATATATGGAAAAATAGTGTTAGAATATAAAATATAATGATAATAAAGGACATTCCATGATCCAAAGTCAAAAACCTATGAATTGCTCTTCCGACCCCAAAGGCCATGGGGTTGAAAGGAAGGGCTTACCAACAACCATGACGGCTTCTTTTAAGTCCTACCGTACACAACAGCAAATGAGGTCAATTAAGTATTAATTAATCAAATTCAAAAAATAAAATATTAAATAAATTAGAATAATACATTAAATAAGTGTAGGCGTTATCCGTACTAATTTCTCTGTGGCCATATGATTAAGCGGGTACATGTTACAGCTGACCGTTGACTTTCTTATTCAATAACAACAAAATAACCAGCGCAATCATCGGTGGCTTCTTCATGACTGCATCAATTGGAAACCATCCAAATAGAATACGATTGAAGAATATCTTTTTCCTTAAACAAATAAAAAAAAAAAAAAAAAAAAAAAAAAAAAAAGAAAGAAAGAAACTGAAAAATATCTTTTAGCGATAGCATTACCTAATTAAAAATTGACATTTAAGACCAGAATTATATTAAAATTAGTATGATAATAAATTATTTATTCTAATAATCGTACTCTTTTTTTTGTTTTCAGGATTTATAAAAAAAAAAGAAAAAAAAAAAGAAGAAGAAGAATAAATTGAAAGGCAAAAAAGAAAAGAATCTTCAGAGAGAGCGATTGGGAAATTGCAGCCCGCAGGTGCAGTTAGTGCCTCCACCAAGTCGGGTGTTGGAATAAAATCTACAAATCCCCAAATATTTCCAAATCTCTTAGCGTAAGAACGGAACCCGACGATATGCATTGAAGCATGTCGGGCCCACTCACAAGAGCCTCATCATCTCCGGAAACTATTGGATTATTACAAAATAATTATAATTAAATTAAACTTGTTAATTATTTCTTCAGGGTTTAATTAATCCAAGAGTATTTGTTTGAAAATATTTTAGATCCAGGTTGTGAAGAGAGAATAATATTTGTTGTTCTAGAGAGCGAATGATGAGGGGAGAGAATAAAGGAAATGCTATTGCGAGGCAAGCAAGGCAAGTGGGGGGAGTGGGCCCCAAATCCTAACCCACTTTTGACGCTATCTCTCACCGTTCTTATCTGAGTAAGGTCGGTACTATGGCTGCCCAAAGTATAAGTACGGCAATATCCTTTCCCTTTCATTTTGACTCATCCATTTTCCTTTTTTTATTTTCTTTTTCCACTTTTTTAATTATTATTATTATTTTTTTTTTATTAGGTATGCCGTTTCTTTGATCGTACAGGTTGTATGCACTTTGAAGTTTGAATCCGTCCTTCCTCACATACTCCTCCACCGGATGACTCATGAAAGTGACGTTTCGTTCACCAAATTACAATATTAACCCCGCTTATTTTCTCATTCCAACTCTCTCCTTCCTCTCATTTTTCTCTGTTACGGACCTCCCTCGGCTTCTTGAATTACCGACGTACCCCCCCCCCCTATTATTTCATCTGCTGATTTCTTTTTTTAAAAACTATTCCAAAGAAAAACTATAATTTTGTTTTGACAGTAAAATTTGATGAGTACCAGAAATTTATATAAAAGAATGGAAGTAATATTAATAATAAAATAGAAATAAAACTAGCGTATCATCGACGTTGTGAGGGTAGTTACGTAATTAGACATCTTTCTCTCTCTTTCTCTCCCTTGAGCCCATCCCATAACCTTGAAGGCAGTATTTTCCGTTAACAGTTATCGCTCCGTCTGAGGAAGTAGTTGGCTTGTTCTTCCCGGTTCCTAATATTCCGATATAGAAACCAACTGCTCAGATTCAACCTGTTTTTTGTCAGAGCTCTCAGACTTGTTGCCTTCTTTTTTCTTCTCCATTATTGTTTTATATGCGTTTTTTTTTCAAGAGTTCAACACAAAATTCCAGGGAAGAATTTCCTTCTTCAAGCATGAAGAGGCAGAGATTCACTGAACCCACAAGCCCTTTTGATCTGGTTTCCGATGAAATCATCTTCACCATACTCGACTTACTGAGCTCTAACCCAATTGATCTCAAGTCCTTCTCCTTAGCCTGCAAGTCATTCTACTCTGTTGAAGCAAAGCACCGCAAACTCCTCAAACCTCTTCGTTCTGAGCATCTTCCTACTGTGCTTAAACGATACACGCAATTGGCTCACCTTGATTTTTCCCTTTCTCCTCGGGTCACTGATGCCTCCTTGAACATCATTTCTAAGGCCTGCAATTCCAAGCTTCGTTCTATCGACCTTTCGAGGTCTAAATTCTTTTCGGCTACAGGGTTGTTGAGTCTGGCTACGAATTGTACAAATTTGGTGGAGATCGACTTATCGAACGCTACGGAGCTCAGAGATGCGGCGGCTGTGGCTTTAGCGAAGGCGAAAAATCTGGAGAAGCTGTGGTTGGGGAGGTGTAAATTGATAACGGATATGGGGATTGGGTGTATTGCAGTTGGATGCACGAAACTGAGATTCATCAGCTTAAAGTGGTGTATGAGTATTGGAGATTTGGGGGTCGGTTTGATCGCTGTTAAATGCGAACAAATTCGTAGTTTGGATCTCTCCTATATGCAGGTAATCTGCTTTGTCTTGGCATTGAATGGGTTTTTCTTTCATGATTTTGCTGATGGAGTGAGACAATATGTACATTTTTCAGTCTGATTTCCATTCCTGAATTGGCCAAGTGTTGATTGTTATTGAACTCCTGGTTTAAGTTTTGGGGTAGATGTATTAACATTGGTGCACCATTGTTTTTGGCCCTTTCAGATCACGGAAAAATGTTTACCATCCATATTAAAGCTCAAGCATCTTGAAGATTTGGTATTAGAGGGATGCTTTGGCATAGACGATGACTGCCTTGCTGTTATTCGATATGGATGCAAGTCCTTAAGGGTAAGTTTTGATGAACTTAGACAGCTACTTCACTTGGTTATATTTTCTATTGCTACATAATCCATGGCCTTGTTTGAGTCATAGTAGGACTCTGGCTTAGCAGTTCAAAGGTTTTTTTTGATGATTTCATCCCTTGAAGCGTATTCTGACATTGGCAAACATTTCAATTTCCGCAGAAACTTGACGTGTCGAGTTGTCCGAATATTAGTCCTTCCGGGCTGTCTTCCCTGACCCGTGCTACCTCATCTATACAGCAGCTTACTTTAGCTCATGGCTCTCCTGTAAGTCCATCAACTTAATCTCTGTTCTTAACTGTGTGGACTGCCTTGTTGTTTACAATGTATGATTGAAGTTGTCTGTTCTGTTGGTGGTTTAGGTGACTCTTGCTTTGGCTAAGAGTTTGAAAAGCTTGACCATGTTACAATCGGTCAAATTGGATGGGTGTGTTACTACATACGATGGACTCGAAGCCATAGGAAGTTGTTGTGTGTCGCTTAGTGAACTGAGCTTAAGCAAATGTGTTGGTGTGACTGATGAAGGACTCTCCTCCATTGTGAAAAAACACAAAGATTTGAAGAAGCTCGACATAACTTGTTGCCGCATGATAACTGATGTTTCTGTTTCCCATCTGACGAACTCATGTGGTGGCCTCACCTCTCTAAAAATGGAGTCTTGTTCCCTTGTTAGTAGACAAGGGTTCATCCTGATTGGACGACGATGCCATTTGCTTGAGGAGCTTGATTTAACTGATAATGAAATTGACAATGAAGGTCCTTAATTTCCCTTTTCTGGGTTACCAGTCTCCTTAAATCTCCTATTCTGGCATACTTATCATCCATTTCTATTCCATACAGGTCTGAGATCATTGTCTAGGTGTTCAAAACTCTCCATCTTAAAGCTAGGAATTTGTCTGAATCTTAATGACGAGGGACTTGCCCATATTGGCACGTCCTGCTCCAAGCTCATGGAGCTAGACTTGTACAGGTTTATAACTTCTCATCATTCCCTCTCTCTTTAATTTTAATGGACTCGGAGCTGCGCTGACGTTATACGCGTCTTCGTTTTTTTCTCCTTAGGTGTGTGGGAGTTACTGATTCTGGCCTTTTGGCGATCATCCATGGTTGCCCTGATCTTGAAACGATAAATATAGCATATTGTCGAGACATCACGGACGTGTCATTTTCATCGCTACATAAATGCTCAAGGCTGAAGACAATTGAAGCTCGAGGGTGCCCGCTTATCACATCTTCTGGCTTAGCAGCAGCTGTTGTAGGGTGCAAGTTACTAAGGAGATTAGACCTAAAGAAATGTTGTAATGTTGATGATGCCGGCATGATCTCCCTTGCTCATTTCTCTCAAAACCTCAGACAGGTGACCATTGCTCTCTTTTCACTATTTCTTGGAGTAAAACAGGTAGAAAAGCATCATATTAACTTCTCTAGTGTCTCTCGACAGATAAATTTGTCATATAGCTCGGTTACAGACGTGGGACTGTTGTCTCTTGCCAGCCTTAGCTGCCTTCAGCATCTGACTGTATTGCACACCAATAGATTAACTCCAAGTGGAGTTGCAGCTGCCTTGTTGGCAAATAGTTCCTTGACAAAAGTGAAACTCCATGCACTCTTTCAAGCTCTGCTACCCGAACGTCTTCTTAAACGCTTGGAAGTACGAGGATGCACATTCGAATGGCGAGAGAAAATATTTCAGGTACTTGTGCGTGTTTGCATTTTGATCTCTTCATTAGTTTTCATTTTCGGTGTGGACTCTGTGGGAACATCATATACTTTTGCCTCGATTCTTGAACTCGAAAGTCGAACCAATGTTAGGCTACAAGTAGAGAGAGTCCCACATTTTTGTTGCATATTGGGAGTGGAACCTTGATCAATTTTTAGGAATGCTCAGTAGGTGTTTACATGATTGGCAGGCTGAGTTGGATCCCAAATGCTGGAAATTGCAGTTGGAAGATGTGATGCAAATTGTGTTATAGGATGATGATGATCCCAATATATAGAAAGAATTTGTGGAAGCCTATCTTATTTTCACTGCCTCTTCTCCAAACGCCTTGCTTTTCTCTCCTGCTCTTCCAAGTTTAGACTATATCATGTAATATATTGAGTGAATCTGTGTGTTATTTCATTCTCCAAACAGATTCCAAAAACTACGAAAAACTAGTGGCCTTTCTATAGGCCCAAAAGCTATTGTTGGTAGGAGAATTGGGCCAACAGAGCCCATTTGGGAGTTTTTTTTTTTTTTTTGGTGAAGGAAATGTCTGATTGTGCCGATTTCGTAAACGGAGATGTTATGCTGAAGCAGCTCTCAAAATTGAAATGAAAACGCTGTCGCTGACACCCCCTCTCCTTGTTTAATATTAACTTGTGACATGTATCAAGATTAGAGCTTAAATTATATATTTTGAGCACCATCATTCACCAAGGAAGGAAGAAAAAAACATAGATGAGACAGAGAGAGATATAGAGAGAGGAACAGAATCGATAAGATGCCTCGTCCCAGCGGAGGCCACGTATACAGAGGCGAGACACGTGGCGTGATCTCAGCAGCATAAAGATGAGCCGCCTTCTGAGAAGAGCACTGACCAGTCCAGTCAAACCCACAAGGTTTGACCGAAAAGGAGAAAATTCCACAGTCAAACTTCCATCTCAGCTTCGGAGAAAGTAGCTCCACGAACCTTAATTGCCAACAAAACAAAATCTCTCCCCTCGGTCCTCTCCTCTCTCGCTGCTGCTTTATTTTTTTGTGTTAATATAAATAAGCCTTCATTCTGAAACTTCTTTCCAAACACACCTTCTTTCTTCCACTGACTTCCTTTTTCCCAACAACAAAAATTGGAAAGAAAAAGAAAAAGAAAAAAAAAAAGGTAACATGAATAACATAAACCAATCGGTAAATACAGTGGCGGGCGGATCTTGTGAGAAGAGAACCAATGGTTTGGGTATGGAAGCTCCGAAATTCAAGTCTCTTCAGCCGCCTCCATTCCCCATGTCTCCTTCTTCTTACCTATCCGCCTTCTCTTCTGGTTTAAGCCCCACTGAGCTTCTCAATTCCCCTCTCTTCTCCTTTGGTGTAAGTTCTCCAATTCCCCATTTTACTTCTCTTAATCTCATATATTTTCCTCTTTCCCATCTGGGTTTTGCTCTAACTTTGATCTCTTTTTACAGCTTTTTCCTTCTCCTACTACTGGTTCCTTCAACTTGAGAAACGATTACGATGATGCCGACCACCAAGAAATGAAGGCAGATCTCAAAAATTACTCCAATTCTTCGTTTAACCCTCAAACAAGATCCTCTGTTTCGTCTTATTTTCAGTCCTCTTCTTCCAACGTGACTCTACTGGTAAATGTTTGTTTATGAGGCTTTGCACCTTTCTCTCTTGTCGTTTTGCTACTATTTTAAAAACCCTTGTCCTCAGCTTGCACGACGACGACGATGATCCTATTACACCAAACATTTTTTTAATGTAATAAAAACAGGAATCCCACAGTTGTCAGTCGATTAGAAAAAAGAGGAGGGGGGAAATAAAATTAAATAAAATTAAATTAGCATCTGTAACTAACAGTTTCTGTTTTTGTTTGGCAGAATCCAGGCGGTTTGTCGTGTGATGAAAGTGGAGCGAAATCTGAAGTCGTTGCCACAGATATGGCGGCAGCTCAATCAAACCCAGTTTCTCAGCTGCCTGTTTACAACAGAGAACAGAAAAAATCGGAGAACGATGGATATAACTGGAGAAAATATGGGCAAAAACAAGTGAAAGGAAGCGAAAATCCACGAAGTTATTACAAGTGCACTTTTCCCAATTGCCCAACAAAGAAGAAAGTTGAAAGATCTTTAGATGGCCAAATCACTGAGATTGTTTACAAGGGAAGCCATAATCACGCCAAGCCCCAGCCCACAAGACGTTCCGGTAACTCCGCCGTTTACGACCCCTCGGCGGCGGAATCCACCTTGCTGCTGGAGGATTCCTCCGTCTCAGTGGGGGACGATGAAGTCGAACCCAATTCGCCGTTCAGCAACTCGGTGGACGACAATGAAAATGAACCGGAATCTAAAAGATGGTGAGTGAATTCGAATGCTTTTTTTTTTTCTTTTTTTTCTTTTTTTTTTTTTATTGGGGTTTGAAAAATTTAGGTAATTTTGAGGTAAAATAACAACAATTTGTTGTTGCAGGAAAGGGGAAAATGAAAATGAGGGATTTTCTGGGGGTGGAAGCAGAACAGTGAAAGAGCCAAGAATTGTGGTTCAAACAACGAGCGAAATTGACATACTGCCTGATGGCTATAGATGGAGGAAATATGGACAAAAAGTGGTCAAAGGAAATCCAAATCCGAGGTATGCCATTTAAATCTTTTACCTTTAAATAATAACTCCTTCTAATTACGCCTTTACTTACAATTAATTTCATTCTTACAATTTAGTTAAACTTCTAAAGATATTTGAGAGGTCAGCCAACTAAAGCTAATTAAGAGATGGAACCAAAATTAGGGATTAAATTAAAAAAAAATTAAATTTAAACTTAAAAAATAAGAAGAAGAAGGAACTGCAATAATTGGTTAAAAAAAAAAAAAAAAAAAAAGAATGAGTGAAGTGGTGTGGACTTGTAATTTATTTAGTTCTTGTGCGTACAGGAGCTACTACAAGTGCACATCTTTAGGGTGCCCTGTAAGGAAACACATAGAGCGGGCGGCCAACGACACGAGGGCCGTGATCACTACCTACGAAGGCAAACACAACCACGAAGTCCCTGCAGCACGCGGCGGCGGTGGAAGCTTCTATAACGCGGTCAATCGACCTGTACCTGCCAACATTCCAATGCCAGTGAGGCCATCCGCTGCCGTCAGCCATTCTTTCCCGACAAATTTTCCGGCCACCTTCCTGGCTGGAAATATAAACATGTCAGAAATAGGAGCACGAGCAGCATCATCATCATTCCCATTTCAGACATCACAAGGAGTGCCCCCAAGTTTTCAAGTTTCAGGATTTGGAACAGCCGCCAAGGAAGAGGCCGAAGACAACATGTTCTTCAACTCATTTCTATCTTAGATTATACAAAAACCAGCAAGTTTTACAGCTTTCTCTTTTCCTTTTTTTTTTTTTTTGTAGCTTTGTAAAATTAATAGAAACAACGACAGAATACATTAACTGCTACAAATTTGTTGATTGTTTAGGTTAGAGTTTAGAGGATATCTCGCTTGTTCTATCAATTATTACCCAGAACTTTACACATTCGTTTGTTTGAAGTTTGACAATTACCAATAGCTAAAGTAATCCAAATATTTTACCTCCTATTATGATGAGATTTTAATTTTTTTACAGGTCAATTTAGTATTACATATATATATATATATATATAAATTTTCAGATTTTCTTGATGGAGGTATAATCGGTAACAACAAACCTGATGATGGAGGTAGTGTCCCCTGTGCAAAATATGGTAACACGAACATTGTTGGGCTAGTCCAAACATAAAGAGGCCCAATACAGATCAAACTCAAGCCCACAATGTTCTGGGCCGGGTCCACACTGCATCAACTAAACAACCACTCGCCGGAGACAAAATGGACTCCTCAATTATGTTTTTATTAAATCAAAACTATTTATCCAAATTTTATAGTATTTGAACATAAAACCAGGTGTGATTTATAGAACATTGTAGATACGATTTTTTTTTCTTTTTTCTTTCTTTCTAAAAACCATCTTAAAACTCACTAAAGTATTACATTGCCAAAATTAACCTCCGATTTGTTATTTACACTATTATTATCAAATATATTTTTTTGTATTATCATCGTATAGTAAAAAAAAATTTCATGGTTGCATGTAAAGGTAGAATAAAGTATAAAAGTTTGTCTATGGGCAATTCATACCATAATCAATGACCAAAAATATCTACAAAAGCAATTTGTGATGGGTATTTTGCATGTATGTATCATTTAATGAATTGGGTTGTATTCAATGTCGAGTCTTTGTAGTCAACCCCACTACCATTACTTTTGTTGACCAACCAATGATATTATTTTTTCCCCCTCATAAATGGCTCTCACAAAATAATGCAAATATTTCTCACTAATTTGAATAATGTGCTTAGTGCGATATAATTGAATGCATAATATATTAAATCCATTCCGATTCTATAATACAGTTTCAGTGTGATTTAGATTTCAGATTTAAAATTTGAAAATGCATAATATATTAAATAATATACAATCCCATAAAATAATAATCATGTAAAATTATAACCCAAATCATGTGGTTAAATTAATTAATATTTGAGTAGCTACCATTCTTAATTATTATTATTACTACTGATATTATGGATGTATTACTAAACATACGTTAAATGTCAAATTTTAATTACGCCACCAAATACACTTTCATAAAAGTATTTTTTATTTTTTTTAATAAATTTAATTTATTTATAATATTGAAATTTATTATTAAATAATGTAGTAATTGTACTTGACCATTATAAACTGTTATAGTTTGAAGTTAAGATAGTAAATCGTTATAAATATTCTTTATAGAATTGGCGGTAAAATAAATGACAGAGCGCACCCTAGTCGGCATTTGGGCCATGTATGAGTATACTGGGCCGGCCCATACTATTGATGACGCACCAATCACGGGCAGTAGCGGAGAAGGCAGGGAGTGAATTAGAGCGTTGAATGCGGGTGGAGAAGTTATTTTGAGGCGGTCCTTTTACAAACTTTTGCTTTTACATCGACAAGCGACAACAACTAGGTATGCCAGGCAAGCGATTGGGCCCCAAAGCAAAATCCATCATGTCGCACCCAAATGCTTTAAAATCTCCCACGAATCATTTTTTTGGACGCTCATAATTCCCTTAAACGAATCATTTTTTTGGTTCTTACATTTTAATTTGCTTTCCTTGCTTGGGAATCATTATATTATTCACTAATCATCTAATCTCTCCGGTGGCCCCACCCTCGAGAGTAATTTAGAAAAAACGGCTACATTAGGCATGAGTTTCTTCCAGTTCCCCACTCCGCGTGCCAACAGGCTATACCGGTTCCCGGTGCCTCTTTGCCATCCGTGTCTACTTCCACATACTTAACGCGGTCTGGCTTAGCTCAGTGTGAGACGTAAATCAATCAATGGCTTTGTGCACTGTCCTCCTTTGAGCTACGTAAGTTCTCGCCTACAAAACTCTTTCTCCCGAATGCTTCGTCGGAAACATCCTGCCATGATTTTTCACTCTAACCCTAATTTCTCTCTATATTGTCGACCCTACGCCTTTGGAAATGTTTTGATCGGAGCCAACCATACTTCTGCTCGCTTTTGTTCTCGATAATCTTCCTTCGCTTTCTTGTTTCCATCTTCATTTTCTTTTGGTTTTCTTCGACTGTGATCGTGCATTTGAAGCGTTGGTTCTCCGGCAAGTGTAAACACCACGGGTTCCGCCATGCGAAGGTTTCTTTCTCTGAGGAATTTGGTTAGGGCACTCCTTATTCCTTTACTTTTCTTAGTTGCTCATTTTTCTTACGTCGTTATTACCACTGGCGAGTCTTGTGTCACTGGAAATTTCTGTTTCTCGCCCAAAATTTCCAAGTATCTAGCCTCCGGCTTACATCCCAGAGCAAAGGCGATAATCGATGGCGCAGCTCCCACAGCTGAAGAACTGTTGCGTCGTGATCTTTATACTAGTAAAGGTTGGATCAAGGCCGTTCAGTTTTATTCTTCAATCTTTCAGGATCTGATCTCCGTAGGGTTTCTTTCTCACAAATCGAAATCTCTGTGCGTGGAAACCCCCAACGGGCAGGATGTATTTTCCTTGAAACAGATTGGGGTCTCGGATTCGATTGGAATATTCAAGAAAGCCTCTAAGCCTCTGGTGATAAAGGGCGGAGGACACGAGATCCCGTTCGCTGATAATACCTTCGATTTTATTTTCTTGGGCGTCGGCCGCCTTGATCATTCATCCCGGCCGGCAGATTTTTCCAGGGAAATTGCTCGGACGCTGAAACCCGAAGGGTTTGCTGTTGTCCAAATTAGGGCTAAAGATACGTACAGCTTTCACTCATTCATTGATTTGTTTAATTGCTGCAAAATAGTTACATCACAGGATATAGATGGCCCTGATTCTTCTATGCCTCTCCTTCGCCAGATTGTTCTGACGAAGGAGAGTGATGATATTCTTGGACAGGGTGAAGTGCTAACGCTTCGCCCAAAGTCTGATGGTAAATGTTCGGTCCCCGCATTTAAGGAAGAATTGGTACGAAAGGCCGAACCATTGATCTTAGAGGAGCCACTGAAGCCATGGATTACATTGAAGCGTAATATTCAAAAGATAAGATATCTGCCATCAATGGCCGATATAAGCTTCAAGCAGAGGTACATTTACGTTGATGTGGGAGCAAGGAGTTATGGCTCTAGCATAGGAAGTTGGTTCAGGAAGCAGTATCCGAAACAGAACAAAACCTTCGAAGTTTATGCCATTGAAGCCGATAGAATTTTCCATGAACAGTACAGTTCAAAGAAGGGGGTCAAGCTGTTGCCCTACGCAGCTTGGGTGAGGAATGAAACTCTGACTTTCGAAATTAACAGAGACCCAGGTCAGAAGGTTCAAGATAAGGGAAGGGGAATGGGTAGGATTCGACCGGCGATAGCATCAACGAGGACTTTCGACGGCGAAGTGGATGAGATTCAGGGCTTTGATTTTGCTGAGTGGTTGAAAAATAGTGTAAGTGAGAAGGATTTTGTAGTGATGAAGATGGATGTGGAAGGAACGGAATTCGAATTGATTCCGAGATTGTTCGAGACGGGTGCTATTTGCTTGATAGATGAGATATTTCTGGAGTGTCATTACAATCGGTGGCAGAGATGTTGCCCAGGCGAGCGAAGCGCAAAATATGAGAAAACTTATGGGCAGTGCTTAGATTTGTTTACTTCCTTGAGGCGAAGTGGAGTTCTTGTTCACCAGTGGTGGTGAAACATTGTGTACATGGCCGTTTGTTTGCTTCATCCGCCACTCTCCCTCTCGCACTTCGTCCTAAACTGGTTAAAGTTTGGAGCTGTAATCGAAGGCAGGAACAACGGGTGGTGGTGATTGGTGGGCAATTCGACTTCCTATATCAGTCAACGTTAAGGAACCCCATAAATTACCCTTCTTCTTCATATTGGATGTACACTTTGGGCTAATGCGCCCTTCGTTGAAGCTGTTGTGCTATTTCTTACCCCCTAGATTTATAGTAGGTTATAACCATTTCCCAATATTACCAATATTTACTTCACATTTTCGTGTCTCATGTTTACAATAAACACTCTGAAATCCGAACTCCTTCAAGTCCTTTTAATTAAAGGCCGCTTTAAAGTGCTCTCGACCCAGCTTGGTAACAAACTAGGCAGGCATCTCTAAGACTCTGGCACATACATACTCTTTGCCACGAACGTGTCCGACATGCATTTCGCCGCATATGTCTTGTTCTTTTGGGTGCATATATCTGTTATTTTTTAGGCTCTGGGGAGTAGGGACAGAAACAACTAGCTAGCCGTTGGTTGAAATCCACTTATCCCCACACAGAGTTGGAATATAGAATCGGATAAAACAAAGCTCTTAAAGAACTCTCATCTTTTCTTGTCATTTGTACAACCAATTTGGTTGATATGGACCAAATTTCATATTCACTGCCCGTTTCTTTTCATCTCAAAGGGGGAGTTGGATATAGAAATTTTAGCTTACTTCTCATATATTATTATACTGAACAGTTTGCCTCGACTAACTTAAATATTTTATCTGTGTTGTGAGAGAAATGGAAAGGCAGCCGGGATGGAGGAGAAATCATAAAATGCTGGAGGCTTGTAACGAAAATGGCATCCATGTCATTGTAAGTTCTGTATGCTTCTTACTTCATATGATAATTATTTGGAAACTATGCTCTAATTCAGCCAATAAAATTCAATCTTCTATCAGTTCTAGGTGCCCAAATATTTTGTTTAAAATAATTCATCTAAGTTTCTTTGTAGTGTTATCATTTGTTTTTGGGTTCCTCCATGTCTTTATAATAGGCTGAATGGTATTTCATTTTGATTGTACGAGTTGTTGATGTAAAAGCCCCAATCCCACTTACCCAAACAACCTCTGGGCCTCTATTCTTAGCCCATATTCATCACCACATCACACTTAGGGGTATTAGGAATTCTGAAGTGCTATCATAAATTCACAATTTTAGAGGTCATCAAACACATTACACAAAAATACAAAAACACAAATTCAAATTTATTTCAATCCTCAGCTCCATCTTTATTTCATGATAAACTTGTTTTACTTCATAAACTCAGCATAAAAACCTTTTTTTGCCCTTATTTTAAAAAAAATGTGTGAATGTATTAAAAGCCTTATTTTAATGATGAAAAGATAAACTCAACCTAACAAAAATGACATATTTTATTGTACCCAATAATATTAATGGAATATAAATTTGAAAAAGAGGCCAAACACTATTTTAATGTAATGTTTCAGTAGGGCCATCCATGTGTATTGATGATAAATTAACAAAACGTGATATGTGAAGGACTGTATTTTTATCATTGACGCGTCACCTTCATAATATCTTTTGCATACTTTTTTCTTTAATTTCTTTGTGATAGTGGTAATCACTCTTGACTTTCGATTATTATTTAAATAATAAATAAATAAAAGTACTTAAATTTGGAGGAAGTGATACACGAGTTTTAAAATTAAAATCCAATGACATTATGATAACAATGTTGCAAGAACATAAACTAAACATTTTATTTTATTTTATTATGGTATGCCCAGTGTGAAATCAAAACTTCTACGCTGAAAATTGGGAGATTTTGGGGAATCTTAGGTAAGAAAAGAAAAGAAAAAAAAAAAAAAACACTTAATTCTTGTATTTTCAACTGTTCAATTCTCTTTACAAATTGGTTTTTATCTTTTTTTTTTTAAATTTTTTTTTAATTGTTGATTAGTTTTTAAAAATTTCCCTTTTAAGATAAGATGAAAGCAAGCATTAACTAAAGTGAACCCTCCGAGAGAAAGAGAAAGAAAAAGAAAAAGAAAATGAAAATGTATAATAATTTTTGTACCTAGGATGGCAAAGTGTAGTTGTCATTATCATAATTCTCGTCGGTCGTTTGTCGTTTTTACAAATGGCCGTATGAATATTTAATATAATTATTTGAAAACCAAGATATTTAAAAATCCCGTTTGACTCAGCTTCCAATCTCGTTGACCGTAGGGATTAGGCAACGAAAAACTAGATCTAGGCTTCCTGTGTGTGTTAATTAAATTAGTTTTGATGTAAATATTAAATAAAAATTTATGGAGAATGGATTTTGAGGAAAATAAAATTAATTAAACAAAAATCCATGTGTTAGTTAGCGAGGTAATCCAAATATGAAATCAAATCTTGTTCGGATTGGCATAACAACAGAAAATTGTTTAAAAGCATTTTTGGGAATTTATGAAATAAGTAAATTAATATATGATAGAAATGAAATTAATTTAGTGGAAGGATAGCTGGAGAGCATGCAGGGGTTTAGCTGTTCACAGGAATCTTTATAAATGCTTCTAGCTTGCCAATCTCTTATTTATTACTCTATACATTACCCTTCTTTCTTTCTTTCCTTTTTTTTTTTTTTTTTCCCTTTACGTAAGTGTTTATTATTTATACGTTTTTCATAATTTTTATAGTATCCACTAATCTATGATTTTTTTTTTCCTAAACTTTTGGAAATTTTTTTTGTTGTAATAGGTTAATAGGTCTAAAAGAGACAATGAAAGTTGGAAGGTTACAATTTTCAATTTTATTTGTAGAATGTCCTTTTGGTAAGAAGGAAGGGTTTTATATTAAATATTAATCACTATCTAAAGTAGTAGATCAAATTTGTAAATTCAAGTATAGCAGGGAGGGTCAGAGTTGAAGACGAGAAGGAAGAAGTTATTTTGAGAAGGAAAAAAACAAAAATAAATATAATATATTTTTGTAAGGAGCATTTAGTTTGGGGAGCAAGATGGAATTAGAGGACAAGGTGAAGGAAAGGAGGAAGGTGCCTTGAATGTGAAGACCCAAAACGCAAAACACAAAGCACAAAACAAACACAAAACACGAACGCTCACCCACCAACTTCACAAATTCCTCTTCCTATAAATCCCCCTTCTATCTCTCTCCCCCACTTCGTCCAAACTCTCTCTCTCTCTCTCTCTCCCTCTCTCTCCGAGCCATGACTGCCCAAGTGCTCCCTGAGCAAGCGCTTCAGAGCAATATTCACCTCTTGGGAAGAGACAACTCCCCTTCACTCCATAAAAGGTAATATCTAATGCTCTTTTCCCATACCCATTATTTTACCCTTATAAAAAAAAAAAAACACCTCTTTTAGTACATTGAACAGGACAAATTGTAAGTGCTTTGTATGGGTCTAAAAATTTATAACAAAAATAAAAACACAAGGGGGGGCTTATTTTCTGTGAATGTTGTTGGTTTAGATTGGAGGGCAAAGTGGCCATTGTAACCGGCGGCGCAAAGGGAATCGGAGAAGCCACCGTCAGGCTCTTCGCCAAACACGGAGCCAAAGTAGTCATCGCCGATGTGGAGGATCTCCTCGGCCAGGCTTTGGCCGACACGCTTTCTCCATCCCCAGTGTCCTTCGTCCACTGTGACGTCAGCTCCGAAGAAGACGTCGAGAATCTCATCAGCTCCACGGTGTGTCGTCACGGCCAAGTCGACATAATATTCAACAACGCCGGAGTTTTGGGGAACCAATCAAAGACTCACAAAAGCATCGTTGACTTTGACCCCAACGAGTTCGAGCGCGTTATGCGTGTGAACGTCAAAGGCGTTGCCTTGGGGATTAAGCACGCGGCGCGCGTGATGATACCGAGAGCCACCGGATGCATAATCTCGACTGCCAGCGTGGCAGGCGTATTGGGCGGCCTCGGCCCACACGCTTACACTGCGTCCAAGCACGCCATTGTCGGACTCACCAAGAACACCGCCTGCGAGCTCGGGCGCTACGGCATACGTGTCAACTGCATTTCGCCGTTCGGGGTTGCCACGTCGATGCTGGTGAACGCGTGGAGGGCTGATGGGGACGAAGAAGACGAATGCATGAACTTGGGGATTCCGTCGGTAGCTGAGGTGGACAAAATGGAGGAGTTCGTTAGGGGTTTGTCCAATCTGAAGGGCCCCACATTGAGGCCGAAGGATATAGCGGAGGCCGCGCTTTATCTCGCAAGTGATGAATCTAAGTACATCAGTGGCCATAATCTCGTCGTTGACGGTGGAATTACCACTTCAAGAAATTGTATTGGCTTGTAATCTTTTCTTCTTTTTCTTTTTCTTTTTCTTTTTCTTTTCTTTTTCTTTCATTATTATTATTATTATTATTATTTTTTTTTTTTTGCGGGTATTGGTGGAAAGAAAAAGATGGACACCGATATGCCTGTTGGTTGTACTATTATGTAGTAGGACTAGGATTAATTTAATTTTAGTTTTAATTTTTTCAATTGGGGTTGGCTGTTCTATAATTACTTGGAACTACGACCGGTGGATTTGCAAATGTTAGTTACTTTTATTAATTTTTAAAAACAAAACAAATGAAGAAAAAAAAAATTAGTCCAGAAACAATTTAATTTTAAAAGAAAAAGTGTGTGATTGTGGGGATGAACAGCTACGAAGTATGGTAGGGCGGGCGGTAGAGTTTGAATATAAATCATTTTCACAAATTGTATAATTGTATGGGACGGCATTAAATGGGAAAGATGGGCAGAATTTTGTTGGAGGTTTGGTTCTTTAATATTTATGACAACGTCAAACCATATATATATATATATTAAGAAAAGGAAAAAATAAAAAATAAAAATCTACGTCATGTCGTAGCATGATTGGATAGCAAGCGATTGGAGATCCTTGTCGATTAGTTTAAGGCTGACCATATCTTAATTTCATAAAAGATATTATTTTTATTCCTGTTTCTAATGGTAAACTACATTTTTTTTTTTTTACAAAAATTTCAAATGATGAATATATAGTATGAGACACCGGAAATAATATTGATTAACAAAAAAAAAAAAAAAAAACTAATGATTTAAAGTAAAAATTTAGTACATAATATCGGCTAATTCTATAAGAATTTATAACAAATATTTATGTGCATATAAAAAGTAAATAGTTACTATACCTTTGGACATCGAGAAGGAGATGTTCGGTTTGTTTTTGTCTCTTTGGAAGTATATATATATATTAACATGAATTATTGGCGTGACACATTCACAAGAAAGTTAAAAACAAACTGAAAATTAAAGTACAGACTTTGAATACAAGGAAAACAAATTTAGTTGAGAATGTGTTCAAATTAAGAGTACGAATTTTCATCCACATTACGAAAGGCAAGTCCATTTATGTGAAAGTGGGGCATATGTCACAATTTTTATTTATTTATTTTTTTGTTTTTGAAAAGAAGGGGTCATCATTGTCATTCAAAGGATTAGGTAGTCTACCAAAGAAAACAATGCCTTTATTTATTTTTTATTTTCCTATTACATTGTTCAATGCTATGTGCTGTACACGGTCTTATTTTAGTACATTAATGTCCTAAATTTTAAAGGTTAAAAGGTGAGTATAATTTTGAGGGCTGAGTCTATTTGATTATTGACTTTTAATAGCATTTAATAGACTTTTATTCTCCCAATTTTTCAAATGTTGTTTATAATAAAACCTTGACAATTTTTTTTTAATAAAGAAAATAAAAATTTCTATTAAATACAAATTTAAAATCTTAAACTTTTAATTTTATATCGGATAAAATCGTAGATTAAAAGAAAGTTGAAATATTGCGAACAAAATATATAATTTAACCTAGAAGTTATATACATACTATAATGTTATATACAAACATCGGCATCATCATGAATATCTGTTTTGCAAACCATAAACATTAATAATTATAGGATCAATTAAATGTGAACTATATATGGTCTCATATAACTAACTTAACAAACCACTCTTCTAATGGGTGCTTTTTGATTAAAAAAGAAAAAAAGAAGAAAAGTTTTCAAAAGCAACCTCTCTTGGGTAAGCAATTTACAAAGACATTAGAGTACTTAACATTTTTAGAAAGTTAATAAAGTCTATTTGGATTATACGATCTAGAAATTACTATTATTTTAGAACACAGACAAACAAAAAAGAAAAAAAGAAAAAAAGAAATAGAAGGAATGACTGACATCGCATTCATGAACATTTATGAACAGTCAGCCACAACGAGGTGGGCATATTTCGAATTAATTTTAAAGACCTAATCAGCAATTTATCCATTCCAATGGCATAATAAAATAATTGGAAATAAATGGGGGAAAAGATCAAAGGTCAAGGAGAAGGCAAATGCAACTGGAGAAGACAGCCCTCTGGGAATTGGAGGGGCGTTTCCCTCGGGAGAAAGGTAATAAGCGACCGCTCCATAAAGAGAACAAATGGGGCTCAGAGGCTGTCATGTTGGGGGGTTTATAAAAAATAAGAAAGAAAGAAAGAAAGAAGCAGAGAAGGTAGCTACGATTGGGCAGTGAGGGAGGCAGGGTCACAGACGGGGGTGAGAGAAAGAGAGAGCTGGACCATAAATAATAAATAATAAATAATAAATAATAATAATAATAATATTCCTTAACCTTTACTGACTTTAGTTACCCTCAAACCCAGGCTGGACCATCGTGCAGGGGATGCTTCCTTCTCTCTTATCTTTCTTTACGTTGTTGGGGCATTTTTATTTGGAGTGGACAAACAAAAAGAAACAGAGTACAGCAAGCTGAGAAAAGAAAGAATATGCCAATTTTGGTGTGGAAGAGAGGGTACGGAACATGCCCTTTTCAGAAGAAAACATGGGAGGAGAGAGCATTTAATTTGCAATTAAACAACTTTGATATCTCTACAACTGTGATAGAAAAGACACAGAAATGAGCCAACTTATTATAGGCAGTGTGCAGTGGTGAGAATCCACGTGGTGACTCTGTGTTCTTTTTTTTTTTTTTTTTTTTTTTTCATTCTGATAACACGACC
>NW_019268520.1:7038774-7045869 GCF_002738365.1 Cucurbita moschata
TTTTTTTTTTTTTTTTTTTTTTTCTTTCATTCTGATAACACGACCTGTTTTCTTTGAACAGAGGATATGCAAGTTGTCAACCCCAACCCCAACTTCTTGCTTCTCATTCTTCCTAGACTTCTGCTTATTTTTCTTTTTATCAATATTTCGAGGCAGCTTTAGGAATAAACTTCCCAACCCTCTCCACACCTTTTCAACTTTGACCCATTCAAAACTCAAATCTTTCCACTTCCTTTCACTCTGATCTCAACTTGCTTTTCAAGATGCTTTCCGTCAGCCTTTTTCGTTTTGGTTTTGGTTTTGACGCACAATACAACTATTCTCCCACCAAACCCAGATTCAATCTCCATTATGTCCCTCCAAATCTCGAGTTATCATCCAATTACATAAAGTGGGAGGGGAGTTGGAGGCAGATTAGCTTATTAAATTAAACAAAAGAGATCAAATCCTAGCTGCCCCCAGCAACTTCGGAGAAGGTCGGCCTGAAATTAACTTTAGAATATTATCCTATGGAATAGAGTATTCTTTGGCAACTTGCTCGCAACCCAACAATGATGGATGTGAGTTGTGACAGCGTGGCAACGAGGAGGGAGGATCTCAGGAGGTTAGGTTAGAGAGGTCATTTACATAACATATGTCAAATCGAAAATCACGAGACAGTGGTATTGTATTTTAGTGGGCAGCAAATGGGAGGGAAAGTCTGTGAGATTTTTCACGCGAATGGGCATGGGCACCACAACAAGCCAACTCTCTCACTTTCTTTTCTTTTCCTTCTATGTTACGTAAACACGAGAACTTGAATCCAGGCTTAATCCCCTACGCCAAGAAGCCCATGGAGAAAACTGTAGAGAAAAGGCTGGAACACACTCGTGGACGGCCTTGCAACACACTTGAATCAAATGCACTCTTGACACTAACTCAAATGCACTCTGACCCATCGACTAAGACTAACTAATGCACAAGATTGTTCTAAATGAGTGGTGAATAAGTAACAGGATTGGCAAAGATGAGTTATTGGAAGAAAGCGATCAAAAGAAAGCATGTATAAGTCAAATGCACTCTTGAGAGCAATTATAGCTGCCACATATTTAGCCTCAGTACTTCATAATGCTACTATAGCTTATAGCTTGCTGCTCGCTGCAACTAAAACAAATGCTGAACTAATATTGAAATAGTAGAGCTTGGGATGGAAAGTCTATCATTGATATAAACTTCTAGGCTATTTTCATTCCGGAAAAGGAAACTGCATACACATCCGTTCAAAAGCCCTATCCGGAACCAAATTTGAAGAAATTCGAAGATTGATTGGCCTTGTTGACTGGAACTGCAGCAAGGGGAAGTCTTTGGTGTTGCAATTGATCCCCATCAGTTAAGAAAAGTTAGGAGGCTTTAGTTTGAGCAAGATTAGAAGTTAGTTGGCCTCTTTGACTATAAAATTGGATGCAATTTTTCTCTCTCTTTCTCTCTTTCTCTAGTTTACTTTCTTCCAAAAATTCATCTTTGTGGATCCTGTTCCTTTATGTGAATCTTGCTATTAGTAGATGGTAATCCTCTTCTGAAGGAATTTGAAACAGGTTTGAGATCGCATCATTAGCAGATAATTAAGTGGTATTCCTATTCCTGAATATCAGATTCGGCTGTTTTAGATCTAATCATCCAATTATAGCCACTTATCTCCATGGGTCCTTTTCTGGATGATTGTTTGAAGGATGGTTCATTCCAGAATTGTTTACACTGCCCTCGAAATGTCTCTTGTTCTAGAAATGGCCAAAGTAAAGAAACTTGCTGGATTTCAGAGTAGACAATCGAGTTCTAGCACGAAACAAAAAAGAAAGGTCCAATACCTCAAAGCCATTTTACAGCAAACCTTATGCATAGAAAGTGTTACACACAGTGTAAAGATCACTTACAAAAGACTAATGTTAGAGGAACCATTTGAACATAGACCGAAAGTCAGTCATGACAAAGCTTGTTTTTAGAGATGGAGTTCTATCATAAGATGTGATTTTGTGAGAAGAGGATTGAACTCTGAATCCATTGGATGTGGTCTGTCTGGAGGCCTTTTTCCTTTTCATTTTCAAAATTGAACTTTAAAGGTACTTCCACATTTCAGAAGAATTTTCTTAATATCAGAATACTAATCTAGAGAATATTCACCAGTTTATGGAGGAAAGTGGAATGGAAACGTACCAAAAAGAAAAATCTGGATCAAATTTTCAATTCAGCCACTCACATTTGACTAATTTTAAAAGCTAACATTTGGGAAGTTTTCAAGAAACCTTTTCCTTAATCTGGTCTGGTTAATACCTCAAAAGCGTTATAATTATTGAAAAAAGAAAACAAAGAAATTATTACTGGATAAACTTTCTTAGAGAAAAATAGTTATCAAATAAGTAATTTATAATGGTAGTGGATGACAAAATTAGATCAGTGATAGCTCTACCCATCATAGACCATTTGTTGTCTTTATCTCTAATAGATATCTATCACTTATACACTACGATTATTTTGATGTCTATCACTAATAATCCATTTTTAATAACTATTGTTGATAGATATTATCAACCTCCTATGATTTGATCTAGCAACTTTATTGAATAACAAAACTTTAAAATCTAAATTCTCCAAAAACGATAAAAAAGTCAACTCAAAAGAAAGTTTTGGAATAAATTACCTTGATGATCAAGATCAAAAGTAAAGAAAATCCATAAGTCGAATCACTCCATAAAATAGCTTGATGAAGACTACTTGAATGATTCTACCTTGCAAATCTAAACACAAGAAATATAAAAGAATAAGCTCAGGGCTTAAGAAATGCTTCGAAAATAAACCTTAGTGAACCATTGAAAGATTGTTACTATCATACTCATCAATCATCAATACAATAAGGACCACTAACAAATTATAACTGGCTTAATAATTAAAAAATACAATGAAGCTTCCCTAAATTCAAATATATGTGGTACAATTTTGTCATCGACCAGGAATGTTTGTGGATGATTAAGACACCTTATTTCGTATCAATAGATAATTGATATGTCCATCAACGATAGCTTTTTATCACTCATAAACTATTTTCATGTCTATTAACAACTATTTCTACCGTGTTTAATAGACTATTTTTTATATCTATTAACAACCATTTTTCCGTGTTTGATAGATTATTTTAATGTCTATCATTGATAAAATATTTCCATGTTTTTCATTGATAGACCATTATTCTACACCCATCGATTCCATTGTTGATACAATACAATTAGTAATTTATTGTTATTTGTTATAAAAGTTTTTGTTACCAAATTAAATCATCAGTAATTTTGCTGTTTTAATCTATTGATATATTGATATAGTATATTAATAATAAATCAAATGAGTAGCAAATAATCCCTAACGTAAAGAAAAAATAGATCAAATATTATTGATATATCTTTTTAAATCACAATTGATTAATATATCAATGATATAATTAATAGCAAATAAACATGTCAAGTATCACATACTAAAATGAAATTTAAAGGTGACATGTATCATTTTTTTTTCCATGTTAGGAAGGTATACAAGTAATAGATCTAATACGATAAATAATCATACAAACAATAATTGGTTTTATCATACAAACAATAATTGGTAAAAAAAACTAAGTGAATTATTACTTATGTACATTTTTTTATCTTATTGATATAGTTAATGACAATACACTAAATAGTCCCGGGACATGCAAATAATTATTGACAAATCACAAATCCGATGTTACTAATATATATACACATACATACATATTCATATATATATATAGATTTATTGATACGATATATCAATGTAACTCCAATTGTATAACATAAAGAAAATGTGTAGGGGGAAAAACAATCAGCCTATAGAGTTCAAAGCTACAAATTAAACAAATAATTTACTAAGCCTAGGCTAAACAACTCTACATCCTGAGCACAAATTATTTAATTTCACGTACTAATTACTTCCTCAATCAAACCGTTCTAAACTTAAGTAACTTACTACCCAAACTCCCTCTCAATGTGTGTGTGGGATTCGAAGCCACAGGCGTTTATTGCAGAATCGTCATCCTCCATTAAAGGCAAAAGGTCAATAGAGTACGACCTAGCTGTTGGCCCCATTTCTCAGATACACTTTGAAGTTTGAAGACACAGTAACTCTCAACTTTAAAAGTCAGATTTGATGTGTCCCATTTGGTACCAACGTGTCGCTTTACATGTTACTGTGTCTGACCTCTTTTAAGTTTCAAGTCTTAAAACAAACACCCCATTCCTCCCTTCTCTCCCTCTCAAAAACTTGTACGTCGTCTTTATCCTTTAAACTCCGTATCTTTTCTGGTTCACTCATGGTCATGGCCATGCCGAAATGAGTTTCTATTCAAACCGCTCTTTTGAACCCACGCTGTCACAGAAGACAGATTTTCTCCGAAAGCCTATGAAAAGAAGGTCTCACACAAGAAAGATTCCAAGGGAATCTGTAGTCAAGATGGCGGAAGCTAGAAGACAGATAGCTCAAGCTTTGCAACTTCACAGATCGTCGATGGCCTCTTCGTTTTCGACGACGATGTCTATGGCGGAACCCATTGGCTGCCAAGGCCGTGACTTTGAGAAAAAGCTCATGTTTTCAGGTTCGCAGCATTTTTGCTATTCGATATTGGAGTCTATGCCAGTTCCTCAACCGACATGGTCGACCACTGCACCTTCTGTGCTGCGTTCGCCAGAGGCCCCGATGGAAGAGCAGGAAATTTTTGAGTGGGGAGATGGGCAAGCTTCTTACGCTTGGTGGCTTGGATTTTTGAAGGCTTTGGATGTTGATAGCAGCAACGACACAGAGTATCCAAATGCAGGGAATGGAAATGCGGTGGGGATGAGTTCGATGGTGTTGACTCAGTGTCAGGATGGCTTGGAAAGTGGAGAAGCACTGTTTCTTGAAGCGAGTGACAACACCTCGTTTACAGATGAATGGTTGATAATTCCTATTGGTGAAGATGGGGGATTCATTGACAACAACTGCCTTGGGAATGATTTGGCATCTAACTAAGTTCTATGTGGTTTTGCTTAGTTTTCTGTTACATTGTTGGGGTTGTATGGTTTACCATTTTGCCTGGAATTTCCCTCCCAACGGTACGATTACTTGTTTATGGATCCATCTGAACGCCTTTTGTTCATTCTATCAAGTCATGACGGTGGATCATAAGGGTGCATGGTGATCGGGTCAAGTTTGGTGGGTTGACCGTGGACTTAGTAGCAACACCGTTACTCTATTCTATGAAGTTAGTATTTTAAGAATTTATGTTGCCCATAACAATATAAGTTAGCCCTAAACGTTCGGGAAGAAAAGTAGTCCGGGGTATAGTCTACGTACCAAAAACACTTGTACTTCAAACTATGCGTTATCGACAGATTAAGAGGGGAAAAAACAAAAGAACTTAAGCTGGAATGAACAATAATCTCATATTGACCTGGAATGAACAACAAAAGAATTTGGTTTCAATTTAAATGGGTTAGATATTGTCTACTTTGAATAAAATGACGGTGGAATGAACAACCTTGGCTAATTTAAGGAATGATCATGAGTTTATAATCAAATAATACTATCTCCATTAGTACGAGGTCTTTTGGGAAAGTCCAAAGCTAAACCACGAGAGTTTATGCTCAAAATGGACAATATCATACCATTGTGGAGAGAGTCGTGTTCAATATAAGGATGATGATATGGAGAGTCGATGTCAAGACTCCAGTGAATGAGTGTTTTTGGGCCTACATCCACGGGGCACAACTTTTTGCGATAGTTTTGGACTTTGTCCGAATAAAATAATTGTGCCAATGAACCCAACACCATACGAAGTCACATTAGAGCGTGCTCCCTGGATGAAGTTTAGATTTTTGGCTGATGTAGTCCTAATTTTTTGAAGATCCATGTAGCAGCAGACTAGACTAGCTAACCATCATAAGAGTCCCAACGCCTTTAAATATTGAAGTATATTTTTGGCTGTTGTAGTTGTAATTTTATGTAGATCCATGTAGCAGTAGACTAGACTAGCTAACCATTATAAGAGTCCCAACGCCATTAAATATTGAAGTATTTTGATATATACCTGAACATATCCAGACCAATCAGAACAGAAGACGTCATCATTTAGAATGTTTTGCAAGTTGAGGAAAAGGGTCCAATGACAACCTTAGGGAGGACAATAAATTCAAGAAAATTGGGTCATTCAAGAACAGACGAGATGAAATATAAAGTAGGCTTCCTAGTGCATGCCACCAGACAGCTCAAACAGACTAAGATACGAGGCTGAATACATAGAGTCACCTCATCTGATTCTGAGAATCCTTTGTTGCAACTTATGGGCCAGAAGTGCTGATGGAAGTTTTGTGGCTATCCTGGCTCCACTTCCAGAATTCCAACAAAATGGCCCTACCCTTTATTACAATTTTAGAATTGGAAATGTTTAGTCTCTGGCATGTCTTGTTTTTCTGTTTTCTTTCCAAAGGTGTGGTATTTCATATGCTTCTTACATTTATTCATCCATATGTTTGCAGCCCTTTTTTCTCAACTAAATATGAAAAGATTGAATAAAGGACGAAAAGCATGCGCTAGAAAGAAGTTTATTGAATCAAAGCACGTAAATATCACGAGTAAATGACCATACTTTATGGTGACCTCTCCCATGCTAAATCAAGCAATCTGCGAAAGAACTGATGGGGGTATACAGGTGGTGTCTCCGCTAGTGCCTGTGCGTGCATAAACGAAACATGATTATTTAGCATTCAGAAGTTGGATGGAAAACACTATATGTTAGCATGCATCATGATTGCGCTAAATTCAGCACATATGATGTGGAGATAAACTCCAAATGACTTTTTTAATTTGCAAGTTCGACATTTCAAGGATTCTTTCCAAGTTTTTTTTCTACAGCATAAACTAATGTAATGATAGACTCGATCATAATAAAAGAACACGTCAAATAATTAAAATTAGAATTTAAAGGATTTTTTAGTGTTCGAAGAACATCGATGTTCTACAACTGACATAACATAAATCCAGAAAGAAAAAAAAAAAAAAAAAAAAAAAAAATATCAA